>NC_038248.2:10873265-11059087 GCF_000004515.6 Glycine max
AGAGGGTGACAAATGCTGGTGTATGAACACATTCCAAATGGCACTTTGATGGATAGTCTCTCGAGTACTTTCAATTCCTTCACTACTCCGTATATACCATGCATGCTAACAAAAACTAAAAAATTAACTATTGACATTTACCCAATAAAAAAAAACATACATATTGTATCAGACTCAAATATATAAATAAATAGGGATGGAGTGAAGAGAATTTTTTTTCTGTAAAGTTATACAATCTCATTTCTCTTGACTATTAACAAGCAAACCTCTTATATGCCCATTTCATTGTAAATCACCACAATTGCTCTTAATACTAAGATGGTTTAACATTTAGTTGTCAATTATAAGCCCCATATCTATTTACCAGATCAGTATACTAAAATGGACCTGTTAAGATCCTGATTTTAATACAAACTTGTAGATGAATAACAATGGACATACTGTTGAGATTTTAATACAATCTCATTTCTCTTGTCAATTATTCTTTCCTAAACTAAAGATATCAAACATATTCTCAATAGTTAGAAATACAAAGTAATGGCTTCTTCTTCGTTACCAATTCTAAGACTAGAAATCAGTGTGTCATGGAGAAACTTTGATAAGAGTTAACCGGAACATAACACAAAATAGTAATATAGCTCTGATGCCAATAGTCACAAATTATTAACTCTATCACATTACTTAAATTATTTTTCTTCATTTGATTTTGCCAATGCAGGAAAGTCTGGAATCTGGATGGATTGGATAAGGAGGCTTAAAGTAGCATTAGGTGCAGCCAGGGGTCTGACCTATCTTCATGAACTTGTTGACCCACCTATCATAACTTATTAAATACTATTCTATTACCAGCAAGAGCTTTTACAAAGAGTATGGTCAATCTTCTAACACTTTTTCCCAACTAGACTTTGAACCCTCTCATCCAACACAATAAGCCCTTTACCCTTCTTCCATCAACATTAATTTAACATTAACATGGAATAAAACGAACCCCACTTATTACAAATAAAAAAATATTCTTAATCATAGATTTAAATATAAAAAATTCCGCTAAACTGCTTACTATCTTTCACTGTTTCTTCAACTAACAGATCCCAAAAGCTACATCTCTCTCAAAAAACCGGATGATTTATTGCCCCTAAAACACATTCTTGAATCTCATATTTATACCATAAAAAAACTAAAGAAACCAACTTCCCTATCACAAACCTACTAATTTCACTAGCTTTCTTTCTTCAGCAAGGATTAACTTATAGGAATTGAATCTTGTTTGAATGAACTATTATCAAAGGAGTCAAATTGCAGGCATCAAGAAATTCCAGCACAAACTACATAGCATATGAAAATAGACAAGAAATAAATGAACACCGTGATTTCTAGATCTACGCCTTATTACGCTTAGATTGAACAATAAAGATAGAAATAGAAATAATAATCGTAGGAATAATGAAAAATGAACCATCTATTTGAAAAGTGCATCGGTGGAGGCGAGAACTGACCTTGCTTGTGATTGGCACCTTTTTCGGAATAATGCAGAGGGAAAAACTGCTGCAAGAGAGAGACACAAAAGTGAGAAACTTTGCAAGAATGAAGGAGGTTTCTGATGCCGTCAAACTTTCCGTTGCAGTCAAGAATGAAGGAGGTTTTCGATGCAGTCAAGAGTGAGAGAAGAGACGAGAACTGACCTTGCTTGTGACCAGCACAAACTTTCCGATGCAGTCACCGGAAACCACCGCCGGCAGCTGAGTGCAGAGGTTTTCGGGAGAAGCCAAGAGAGAGAATAGTGAGAGGATGAAGGATGTTTCGGGAGAAGCTGTGGTATCCTAGCATAAAGGAATTTCAAATTCTTTCATAAAAGGAAGGAATTTGAAATGTTAATATTTAAGTTAACTAAAATCCCTTATCAAAATATTCAAATTTCAATTTCTTTTCAAATTTTTATCCAAACATCTTATTTAATTGAAAAGTAATTAAAATCCTTTAAAAAATTGAATTACCCTATTAAATTTCTCCATCCAAACATACTAATAATTTTGGTGCAAATATGAATCCATTGCTAATTATTATGTACAAATCAAAGCGAGAGAAATACTTTGTAACAAAAGAGAATGTATCAAAGTAGATATAGAGATATTTTGGTTTCAAAGAGATCAATTATCATTCTTAAACAATACTTTGTAACAAAACACATGATCATACTGCTATTAAAAAAATAACATGATCATACTCATGCAAATTGCAAAGGAGTCATATAAGTAAACTCTGCTTGCATGCTTTATAAGTAAGGCATAATCCTGTTTTTTAGTAATACCACTTAGAGACTTAATATGAGAAATCAACACATGCAAGAGAGTTGCAAGAAAGAAGATTTCTTTTCAGAAAGAGGTCTCTAAATTATGGATCAAGACAAACTTAAACTTGTGAAGAGTTAAATAAGAGAAATAACAAATATCACCTTCCTTTTTGGTGAGGATTGCGATATCTGACAAGAAGTGTAGTTTAAAGCATCCATAGGAGAGCAAGAATATCACCTTCAACAGTTTAATTTATGTCAAACTTGTCAAGGAGAGGTTTACAATTTTTCTGGGATCAGGGTCAATGGAGGGTGGTTGCTGCATTGGATAAGCAGAATTTGATTTCCATGGACAACATCGTTAAGCTTCAAGAGCATTATGGGATTCATAACTTACTTGGGTGACAATAGATCGTAGTTTACTCCCAGGTTCCTCTAAAGCCAATACCGCAGCTGATATTTTGGTTGGTTGGGCTGTGAAAACTGCTTCTTCACAATTTTTTTGGCTTTCCCCTCTTGATGCAGCTAGCTCTTACTCTCCTGATGTAGCTCATATATTACAGCAATACATCGTAAATATTGAAATTGATTCATGAATCACAGCGTAACTATTGAAATTGAGTCATGAATTACAATAAAAAAAACAACAATTAATACAACAATTTGGCCAGTTTCAGGATTCTCATCATTCCCTCCTTCTTGGAAAACATTTGCCCTTAAATGTCCAGATCATCATCGGGTTCAAGTACCACTTCCTTCCTTTTTCTTGTTGGCTTGCTTGGCATAGCTTTCATTCTTCTTTGCAATTTGCACCTTCAATTGGTCATACAATCTTTTCACATACGCAACTTTGGCATGTGCATCCTTACGTTGAGTCTCTTGGGGATTGCTTTTGTAAGTCGATCTGTTAGGCAATGAAGCTCCGGGAAGGAGATCAACTTGATGTTCTATGCCTCTTGAAGGTGGCAGTCCATGAGGAATCTCCTTAGGAAAGACATTTTTAAATTCCTGCAATAAGGGTTGAGCACTAGGAGAAATAGAAATAGTAAACTCATTAGAATTATCAGTAGAAATTTTATTGTGTTTGCAATAGAGTGGTTCATGAGCAGGCAACACTTTCCTCAGTTCACTCGCCTCTGCAAAATAATTAAATTTTCTCTCATGTGTATCACTCTCTCTCTTATGTGTATCACTCTTTCCCTCGGGTGTATCACTCTTCTTTTTCCTATTCCTCTGTGGTGCCTCACTATTTTCTTTCTCTTTTCTCTCATTCTGATTTGGTCATCACACACTTCTCTAGGGGATAGAGGTTTAAGAGTAAACAAGGAAGATTTGACTATTCGCCTGTAGAGCTCTTCTTTGTTACGGTTCAACAAACGTTGCATTTGTGTAGTCATCGCGTCCAGTAATAAGCACTGAGATCCATCCAGTTGATGATATACACCACCATTGTCACCAGCTCCTGCCATGATTAAGGAACAAAGAATTTTGCAGTAATTTAATAAAAAGATTCACGACCTCACCACACTACTCACGTGTTTCTCTCTTTGATGGTAGTTCACTCGTGTTTGATGCTCTCAATATAGGCTTCTGTGTGATGTTTTCACTCTTGCCTTTTACCACTCACTCCCTTTTAAGTTCCTAGATGAATCAAATTAGACACACAAGGTATATAACAGGAAAGACAGTTTAATTATCACAAATTATGTAACAGATTTAATTTGGATAACAAATCAGATTTGATTTTGGTTAACATATTAGACTTGATTTGGATTTAGATTTGATTTGGATAACATATTAGACTTGATTTGGATAGCAGATTGGATTTGATTTGAATAACAAATTAGATTTGATTTGATTTGGATAACAAATCTGATTTGGATAACAAATTTTGATTTGATTTGATTTGGATAACATATCAGATTTGGATAACAAATTAGATTTAATTTGGATAACATATAGGATAACAAATAAGATAACAGATATGACAAGTAAACTTCAAATGCTCATAACTTTTGCTACGGTTGTCCGTTTGAGGCCCACTATATATCAAAACGCTCGGAATTCAGAGGAGAATCTAGATAAGGGGATTTGACCCACGATTTTCTTTCCAAAAAAAAAATACCTCTAAATGCCTCAATTTCGTGTTCAAAGATCAAACACCCACTTTTTTTTTCAAAATTTCTGCAACTTTTTTTTACACAGTGTGAAAGACACGAGAAACAAGAACAAGAACGTGACAAGAACAAGAATGCAAATAACAGAACACAAGACGCAAACAAGAACGAAACAAGATGTGAACAAGAACGCAAATAAGAAAACAAATAACAGAATAAAGACAAAACACGAACCTGGAAAAATTACAAAGAAAAAAAATAGGATAGGATAGAACCTGTATCAAGAGCCGAAGCTCTAATACCAGATGATGTGAACCTTATGGGGCGGAACGTTTGATACAGGCTATAGAATTTTGGATGACGCCACTTCTAGTGAAGGAAGATAAGTCAGGATAGACGCCACAAGAATTACCTTGATAAGTCTGAGATTGGTTCAACAAGGAACCCAAAGAGAAGCTCTCACCAAATTTTATCAAATGCCAAAAGTTTTCTTATTCAAAACAAAAACCAATACTTATAGTGTATCTGAACAAAAAGATAAAAATAGACATAAGCCTTCTAAACAGTTTGGGCCAAAATTACAATAAATAAAAATTATAACTAAAAAACATATTTAATTTGGGCCTTCAAATTAATCTAGGCTTTCAGCAATAATTAATAGTCTTGATAGTGTCTCTGTCTCTGGACCTTCATCTTTCTCCACTTGGGGCTTCATCCTTCTCCACTCGGGGACTTTGTCCTTCTCCACTTGGGCTTTTAGCCTGTATTTGGTCAGTTTCAGGATTCTCATCACCATAGGCCGGTGAATGGTAGATAACGTCTTGAACAGTCAAAAGGTGATTTAAATAATATTAAAGAAAAAAAACAAAATAAATATAATTTATAAAGAGCAAAATCAATTATTTTTTAAAGAACAGAAAATAAAAAAACGTAAAATTATAAGAGTAAAAAGATATTTAAATTTTGTTAAAATGATAAATGTTTTGACTTGATAAACCAGAATTTTGTTTAAAACAACATTGGAGAGTCCCGACAACTCCTATTTCATTTAGTAATTCCTTCTGCCACACCTCTTCAAATCAGTGTAATGTGGAAAATAGTTGCTGGCAGTCCAATCCAAATTTTGTTTCAGCCAAATGGTGAAGGATAAGGATGGAGAATCCATACCTCCATGGCAATTTTGCTTCAAACAGCTTGATGAACTGGGACCACCATAAGTCATTTGCATCATCACTAAAGCGATCTTCTGTTTGTCGCAAGATGCCATACCATGCCCCCTCTCTAGTAGTCACTTTCAGGATCTTGAAATTAAACAAGAATAACGTAAAGAAAGAGTGTTTCACATACAAAATTTTCTTTAATGATGTAATAATTATTTACATTTAACGTTTTCCCATCATTTACCAATTTACTATTAAAATTCAGAATCTGAGTCTAGTTCAATTGACCGAGTAAGACACGTAAATTAGTTACACGTCACAAAGGTTTTCATACTTGAAACATAGAGAATGCTCTCCATTCCTTATGCCCTCGTCATCCATCAACTTAGGGAAGTCATAACTTCGAAAAAGATTAGAAAAACTTACAGCTGGCATAATATAGTATGGACAACAGCAACTAGTTTCATCCATTGCAATGGATAAGGTATGACTTCTGATGCTTAATGCATCCCATGTCTGCCCTTACAAATAAGCAAAGTCATTCCTATCCTGAATCCTCTTATTTGCCCTACGCTCAGGTAGAAGCATCAGTTGGCTAATTAGAATTATCAAATGAACTGGTCTGAGATGTCCGACTTTGATTTTAACCTTCGGAAGTACTCTCGCGGTGGTCCTCTCTTTAGGCATGGCAGAGGTCGGTGCTAAAGGGTTAGAGTACTTGCAACTGCATTCCAACACTTAAAAATAGTGAGAATTTTAGCGAAGTGACAATAAATGTCATAAATGTGTACTGACACTACTGACAATGACTTATTTATAAGGCGAGTTGAGGCGAAATGTGTAGAGTCCAAAGCCTCTATTGAAAAGTTTTTACCTATTTAGAAGAAATTCGTTATTAGTTTACTCGCCAAGTTATGATTCCTTGTTCCAGGGTGTATTGATTATTGAATTCACCTTCCAACTAAACCACCTGCTATAAACTTCAATCCAATTACTCTTCATGGAGTTCAGTGGATTGTTCTAGTGTAGTACCGTCTGGAATACCAAGTTATACTACCATCTATTCTCTCATATGTATAACTCTACTCCCGCAGAATTTTTACAATTAGCAAAGAAATGGGATAAGAAAAGAAAAAAGTGTGGGATAAGATGAACAATGTGATGTATAGAGACAGAAAAAAAATGTTCTAAAAATGGTATAAGAATATCATTATTCATTTCATATAGCTCGTAGAGAGATTGGTAATTTACACATAACTCAGCATTAATTTGCAGCTACTCTAACATAGAATACATCTGGATCATGAATGAACGTATTCTAAGTACGGATGTACTATAACTAAGGATGAAAACGAAATAGCAATCAGAATAAGAGCAGACACAAAACTAGGCAGCAAAGGAGGAAACAACTTATTCTGCTGAGTGATTTATCAACTTGCATTAAATGTCTTCTCATTCTTGGGTTACTGGTCCCCGAAAGATTGGCATATGTATGGAGGTTTGACACGTGGTTACCAAATACCCTTGCATATATCATCTCTCCAAAGATTCCAAATGTGTTGTCTATTGAACCACTTGTTCTAATCATAGGTGAGGTGTAACCGCTTGGAATCGAGTTGAATTGTTGAGGATGATAAGGATTACTATAGGGATGGTAACTTTGAGAAATCGGTTGGGAAACACTTCTAATGTTGTGTGTTCTGGGACCATGAGGTCTTTGTGGTATGACAGTCCCTACTTGATGTGGCTTCCCTTTAGAAGGTATTGTGGTTTGGCCGCGGCCGTATAATGGAACAAGGGAGGATTGAGAAACTTCTGATTTGCATACAGGACATTGTGGCTTCTGTTGCTCTTCATTATCCAAAGAGGTGCTTTGAAAATGAAGCCATTTATATATGCAGGGCCAGCAATAAAGATGACCACAAAGTGTCACCACTGGATCTTGAACACACTCCAGGCAGATGTTGCAGTCAAAGCTACCAGAGGCATTTCTACCAGAATCTGCAATGATTTCACTGGAAGATTTCCAATTTCCTTTTTGGTGCACACTCTCCTCGAAGTGATCTAAGGCCATTTTTTCCTTTTAGTTTTACAGTATGTTCTCTTACAAGTACCTGAACCTGAAATGCACAAGTATGAATTATGAGTGTCTCTTAAGTGATTGCAGATTAGTTCATAGTTTTCATAAATGAGTTTTGTTAGTATGAGAGGGTTTAAATTTTACAAACCACTCAAAATTAAAGGTTCAAATAAAAAATGTCAACCTTCTATGGTACAATTATTTTCCTTGTGGCTTGTGGCTGAGCATGATGGTTTGGCAAAGCAATTTAAGTCAGTAGATACCATGGACCAAAAATATATCTACTTAAAGCCATCCCCACATCTATGGTATACTCAATGTTTCTCAAAATTAGTGAATGTGGAATATGTAAATGGAAAAGACACAAAATTAAGCGACATATCAACCAACCAAATGAAGTGCAGTGTTTTAATAAATGGTTACTTGGTTAGCCATATTTAGTTATAAATTTCCACAAAAATAATTAGTATTTGTAATAAAAAAATCCAAGTTTGGGAACCAACCAAAAGGTTTACACCATGATATTGGAGTAGCAAGTAGCAACCACATCCACAGAAATTTGGAAAGTACCTTCTATATGATAATTATTTTCAACTACCTAGGCGTTGCTCAGTTGGTTGGTTAGGGTGGGATCGACTTTGGCTAGAGTTGATAAGTTCAAGTTATGGGTGGCAACCACTCCTTATAACTACCAAAAATATGTTCAGAGTTCTAGTTTTTAAAAAGTTAAATTTACATAGCTATATTTTAATGACAGAGTGTGTCAAATGCCAAATTTGGAAAGAACCAACCCATTTAACTCTCCAACCACCTTTTTTCCCATAAATTGCAAAAAAAAAATACATGGAGAATAGCTTTAATCACAGGCCTTACTGTGTATACAAAGTCGGTGGGGCAACTATAATTATTCTATTTTTATTTATCTTCATGTGATTAAATAACATAACATGGTTATGTCGGAGAAAGAAGTAAACAATTTATATTTGATTTTTATCAATTAAGAACTCACCACCATTGTTTGTACTGCACCCTAATTATATTTCTGAAAAATTGTATTTATCTCTCTACAACTAACCATATCACAGTGTCCAAATCCGTTAAAAATAACTCTGCATTTAATCTCTAATCCTCTCTTTGGGGAAAAAAAGGTTTCTGGTAAAAAAGATTACAAGACTACAATCACTTGTTGCCAATGATTGCAAGAAAAATGACAATGACAGTTACAGACATTAAATATATGGTAGGTGCCTGCTTCAATTTATCTTTATTTGACATATTAAAACAATTGCAGACAGGACTCATCCAACTGCTTAATTAAATAAACTAATTTCTAGAAAGAAGCTAGCCAAAGAAAGAAAATCTAGTGAGTGCACTTTACTTTTCTTTTCCCTAGTTCGAGACACTGATGAATAGTAAATGTGGGTACCACTCTCAACGGAAATTTAAACTTATCCGCTATACTGCGAAAGACTAGTCCCAACTCCTCTTAGTATTCAATCCAAATTAGCTACGATACTAATTAAGTTAGACTACTACTGGAGAGGTAAATATTAAGCGAAGAGAAGAGGTTCTTCGAATTGAAACAAGCAAGTCAATTGCATAATATCTCTCAAAGCAAAAGACAAATTGGAAAAACAAAGAAAGCAATATCCACAATCTCAGGGATATCATGCATCATGCAGATCATGTTATCATGTACAAGAGGGAAAATACAAAAGCTTCTGATATCCATCATCAATCACCAAATCACTTTTTGCAGGAACTAGAAATTAAGAGCATGTTCTATTCCCTTCTCACTTTTTTATTTTAAAAACTATTTTTCTAAAATAATTTAACACTACATAAATTTTAGTAGAAACTAAAATCAGTTTTTATAAAACATAAATCAAGCACAGCCTAAACAATTTTCTTTCTAGATCTGTCGTGAGAGAAAACAAGATTCAACCACCTATGAACTATGGAATATGGTGGCGTGTGTAAGTGTTGAACATAATAAAGTGAGATGCAAAAGGTGTTTATTTCCATCTATTAGACACATAGAAATCAGGATCTCAATTATCAACACGAGTATTGATGAAGTTACCTTATCAGTTTCCGTGCGTAAAGTTAAAGCGCGTCCATTAAAGACCAAGCAATTCTTCACCAAAAAAAAACATTTTTTATTGAAAATTTCAACACCCAGATGAACATAAGAGGCTAAGCATAAATAAAGAAGGCGAGTTAAGGAAAACAAAAACGAAACTGCATGCCCCATGTCTTGACATCACATCCTATGAAGAGAGAGAGAGAGAGAGAAAGGTTTGAATACTTACAGATGAAAAGACAAGGGAATCAGTTTGTGTTTGGAGGGTGCAACTACTATAGCAAGCCGTGAGAATATTTGGAAGCTCAATAGAAAAGAAGGAAAGTTGCGTAGAAGGGTAGAGACAGATGAAGAGAAGGAAGAAGAACAAGAAATGATGGAGTACGAGGGAAAGAAGAGTTGGGAGAATGAGATTTTATAATAGAATAATAATTATTAACTTAAATTAATTGTGGTTAAGGTATGAATTCGTCGGGGAAAAGGCGATAAATGAATGTGATAAATCTTATGATAACAAAAGTAAATATAAAGTTTTGTATATGGATTATTTTATCATACATATACTTTTTTTCTCTTTTCATATTTCTATCTGTCATTTCCCATGACAGTTATTTTCGTATATCAAATTGTCTTATATTACTCATTACTCAGGAATTGAAATTAAAAATTGTTTATCATCGGCACACTTAATACCTATTTAACAAACTAATCGACTATAAAAACTTATATATATATATATATATATATATATATATATATATATATATATATATATATATATATATATATATATATATATATATATTTTCTTAAATATACATATATGCTTCTAACTTGCATTTGAGATATCATCTTATATTTTAAAAATCAACTAAATGATTTAATTTACATTTTAATCTCTTTTCATCTATAATTTTCAAAATCTTTAGTTTCAACTTTAATTTGAATATTTTAAAAAAATCAATAACTAATAATAATAATAATAATTTATCACAATAAAAATGATTTATCATAAATTTAAAATATAATTTATATATTCAAAATATTTATTTATTAAAAAATTTAATTATAATATAATTTATATATTTAAAATATTTTTTATCATAAAATAAATATATATCATGCCAATGCACGAGCTAAACTATTAGTTATAAGTAAAGTGTCTAGTTGACCTTTAAAAAAAGTGTCATAATTAGGAATTAATCTGCCTCTAAAAAAAAGAAATTAATCTGCATATAATTTAAGGTACTAGTAAAATTTTGTTCGACAAAACCTTATTTAAGGATGCAATTAGAAATTAATTTTTTATCAATATGTTTAAAATTTTCAACAATTCTTTAATGATACTTAATTTTGCTGGTTGTACACCCATTTATGAAGAAACCATTAATGATACAGCGCATCTAATGCCCTTCAATTTAAACCACTGTTCCACTAGGTTTTCTAGTAATAAAAAGATCTATGAATAATTTCTACCAGTTCCTCAATTTAAATTTTAGAGTAAAATCGGTTTTTATCTCTCTAAAATTTGTAAAATATAAAAAAATCTTGTTTTGATTTTTCGATTTTGACATGTATCATTTTTTATTCTATAATCGGTATCCAAACTAGTTTATGTCTCTTAATAAAGTATTATCTAAAGTTTAAATCACTTGAAAAATTAAAGTGATATATTTTAAAATTATAAAAACCAAAAATAAATAATTTTAAAAAAACTAAAATAAAACTTGACAAATTCTTGAGGACCAAATATTTAATCCTGAATTTTGTTATCATTACTGAACCTTAAAAACATTCTTAAATTTAATTTTTTACTGTATTCTTTTCAATATGTTATCTACAAAAATTTATCATTGATTTATAAAATATAATTATTTATTTTAAAATACTTTTTTACTGTATTATTTATTTTAAAATATAATTATTTATAAAATAATTAAATTAAATTTTTAAAATAAAAAGAGAAATTTTAATCAACACTCGTATTCCCTTCCGGAATGGATAACCTTCCTGACGTGGCGCCACATAGAACATAGGTCGCACTCTGCACGAGGCAAGTCTTTTTCTACTTTTCTAATAATTTTAAACATTAATATTTAACATTTTCTTTATACCTTTTTAATTTGAAATATACAAAAGGTATTAAGTTTTAAAAAATAATTTATTCTATTCTTGCTTCTATTATTTACAACTTAATAAGGTAAAAAAAATTACAAATAGGAGTAATACTTTTTTTCGGAAGTACAAGCATTTTACCTCCTTGAAGAAAAACATAGCTCATAAATTTATATTAGTTGTTATTTTTCGTTTATTTCTCTTTTTAAAATTAATCTTCTGAGTTTTGAATTTTAAATAATGAATAGATTTAAATTTTTTAACATGTTTTTAATGTATGTTTAATTTTCAATTAGAGAAAATGTAAAAAAAATGGTAAAATTTATACTAAAGATTTTATATGCTAACGATGAATGAGTAAATTAATCATAAATGAGTACTAATGGGTTAGTAAATATTATAAATATAATGTTCAATAGTATACTTCATTAAGGAAAATCATTATACAATCTCATTTAACTAGTGTTATTTTTTTTTAGGATAACTAGTGTAATATTAGAGTGCACATTTTTTTAAGTAAATTAAATTTAAAATAACAATAAATTGCGCGCGTTGGTTTATGTATTATTGTTTTATTTTTATTTTATGTACTCTTATATTTATTGGAGAAAAGTGTCATTTTTATTTTCAATTCAAGAAATTTTGTCAATTTTATGTTTGTTACCACCTACGAATATAGACAAAAGTGTCGCTTTCTCTGTTTGCAATTGCTGACAATATTTTATTGATCAGTAGCCGCTCGACACATTTGCTCAACATATCTAAGTCTATGGAAACCTAGGTTTGAAGTTATAGTTTGTCTTTATATCTTTTTAATCTTTTAAATTTTGTGATATTTTTAATTTTTGTCTCTTAAATAAAATTTTATTCTTTTTAATTCTTTAAATTCATCCAATATTATTTTAGTTCTTTAATATTAGATTTGCTTAGATCGAATCAAACTGTTGATAGATCGTTAAACAAATTTATAAAAAATAACAATGTTAAATCATAAATCACAAAAACAAAAAATCTTAAAAATCACGTATTTTTTTATTTTGTTTGGTTTGGTTTTCATATCTTGTTATAAAAAAATTAAACAAAATGAAATAAATTGTATATTATAATTATATTAATGTTTATTATGGTAATTAATAATAAGTACTAAATAATTTATATTTTTCATTTGTTTTATCATCATGCATATTTTACTTTCATGTATTAAAAAAAGATATATTAGTATTTTTAAAAATTGTTAATAAAGTGATATGTTGCAAAAAGGGTTCATGATATCATTTTATATTAATGATAAATAGAAGTAAAAATAATTATTTTTAACTAAAGTATGTTAAACAAGATTTAATATAAAAAAATCATTTTTTATATAATATACTATAATTAAGTTTAGTTGATGAATTTTAAATTATGATAATAGATTAAAAAATAAAAAATCATAACATTGAACCAAACCAAACTACAAAAATTGGTTTAGTTTGAATTTGATGTTATATTTAAAACAAATCAAATCAAACAAACATCTTTTTTGTATGTTTTGTTTGAATGATTTTGTTTATCTAACAATCAAACTAACCTGGACTGCGAACATCCCTAGCATTTTGAAGGATTAAAAATATGTTATTTTTAATTCCTCAAAGAGACTAAACATAATATTTTGCAAATTTAGAGACTAAAAAAGAGTAAATTTTTAATTGGGAGATCAAAACCAAAAATTTTGCAAATTTAAGGAAATAAAAATATATTTAAGTCTTACCGTATTAAAAAAAAGATTTTTGGAATCATAATTAGGAATAAAACTTTATTCCAAAATGGGTTGATTTAGAAGGAAGATAATTAATTGGGTGTTAAATATGAAATCTCTAATGCTTATTAGTTAAAAAAATATTAAAAATTATTTTTGAAAAAAAACAATTTAGAAATAACTCATTTTGGTGCTTGATACTCCTTCATATCTTTCATAATTTCTAGATTTTTATCTTCTTTTATTTATTTTTTTTGTTTTCAAAGTTTAGAATAATATCAATTACTCTTTTATTAATTATATCCTTAATTTTAACATAATCTTTAATTAATTTAGACATGTATTTATTGAGAAATATAAATGAAAAAAAGATAAAATAGAAAACTTTATAACTATTTTATTAGGATAAAAAACTGTATAGTACTTTTATGTTTTCTGCATAAAAAATTTGAAAGACAAATAAAAAAGAATGAAAGGAGTATAATTTTTGAAAAATTATTTTTAAGGATATAAATTATTTTTATTTGCCTTATTTCTTATTTTCATGATGGAATAAATGTATTGTGCATTTATGTGAGAATGAAATTTATTTTTTATAATTATACTCTTTCTCACTATATTTTTCTACATTTCTTCTTTACTTTAATTTTAAATTAATATTTTTTTAATTGTTAACGCCAAGTTGTCAACCAAATAGGTTCACATGAATAACATCTCTAAACATAATATTTCATTGATTTCCAAGAATAAAACTGTACCTTAAAACAAATGTCCACTTGATTTTTTCACATAGACAAAAAAAAGTTAAATTTATATGTAGGTTCCTGTATTATTTGATACTTTTTAATCAAACTTTTTTAAAATAATAGCACATGGAAATACAAGTCAATAAAAGGGGTTGAATTGGTTTTAAATCGATTTTAGACCCAAATTAAAACTTTTCACAAATAACTTTCTTTAATTCAATTGAAACAAGAGATTTAGGTGTGTTAGAAATATCTTTTGATTTCTTAATCCCAATTAAACAATTACATAATTATACAAAACAAATTATGAACACGCAAATGTTAAGAAACTAAAAAATGAAGCAATATGAGAGTTGAAGGGTTAGAGAAAAGATGCAAACATTATTTATACTGGTTCGATTGCGAAGAAATCTACATTCAATTGATTCATACTATAATTTTTAAATTACAACCAAACTCACAAACAATTGTAGTCACAAATGCATTAACCCTTGAAAGCCTATGAAAAATTAAAACCTACATGTAGAAAACCCACTACATGAATACAATTAAGTGGAAGATGTGAAAGATGTGATCCAATTTATAAAAATGAAAACCAAAACACAGATTAAGGAAAGATTTCACCTAATAAGTGAAAGATGTGAAAGTTTGAAAACACTTCTTATATAGTATTAACTTCTCTTCAAGATCCAATTCATAAATCCATTGATTCCATGTAAAAACGAGTATCCATTCAAAGGATCAAAGGAGTGATAACACTAAGAGGTTCTAAAGCTCTCAATGAAAATCGCAGTGAAAAAATATAAGAGAATCGTGCCATACACAAGTTCCTTCAAAAAACTCATTTTCATAGCCTTAGAACAAAAATAGTCGATTAGGTCAAAGAGATAGTCGATTATATTATTCTTTGCATCACCTGGGTTTCTTGAAGAACAGATAGTTGATTATATTATCATATAGTTGACTGTTTGTGAAAGCAAAAAACTCTTTAAACCCAATATAATCGATTAAACACTTAAGGTAATTGACTATTTGTGCACATATCTCAATTCTAAGATACAAGGGTCATGATTTAGTCTACTATGTTTGCATATAGTCAATTATATTAATGCAAAATTGAAACTTAAATATTTTAAAAACTAAGTTACGAAAGTTTCAATTCTTAAAGGTTAATCACCATGAATCAATGCAATGCTAATCAATTAAAGCATGTTGAGTTATACATCCACTACTACAAAAAACTTATTCTACGACACGGCTTCAACTACGGTGCTTCAAAAAACGACGTTGTTTTAGACGCAATGACATTTTAGTAAATAATAGGTGTATTTCAATGACGTTTATAACGAAAACAACTTTGTATTTGTATTACAGAGACGTGCTTAACACACCGTCGTTGAGTTCAATTATTCAAAGACGGGTTTTATAAACACCGTCCTTGAAGCGGACTAAATCTTTTTCCCTCTCGCACAGTCGCACTATGCCCTACCTCACTCATTTTGTGTCGTTTGTTTCTTGTCAGGGAGGCTTTCCAACATTGTCGTGCTTGTCCTCGTGAAGGCTTTCTAGGTTGTCATGTGGATCCAGGTGGGAACTCTACTGCCTCGAACATGGCATCGAGCCCGACGACATGATGCCTTCTGACTCAACCTTCGATGTAGCCCACGACGCCTTCAACACCTTCAGCGAAACTGGATCTGGCAAGCACGTCCCCCGTGCTGCCTTTGTCGACCTCAAACCCACCGTCATCGACGAGGTCTGCTACGGCACCTATCGTCAACTCTTCCACCCCAAACAACTCATCTCTGGCAAGGAAGACGCCACCAATAACTTTGCCAAAGACCACTACACCGGTTCGTTCCTCCCTCCCTCCCTCCCATAGGAGGGTTTTTAGAACCTTGAAAACTATTATGTGTTTTATCATTGCATTGTAGTAGTTTTTATGCTATTCTGTTTGTATTGTAAGCATCACAGGTGGTGATATCATCTGGTGCTTAACAAAGCTTTCAACATCAATCGTAAAAGGACCGTCGTAGAACACGTAACAAACTACATCGGTCGTAAAATGACCTTCGTAGAACACATGAGAAACAAATTTGTGCTTAAGCCAACAACGATGTAGAAAGAAATGCTTTCTACATCGGTGCTGTTGTAGGCACGACTTCGTTTGTCACGTGTTTCTAAGACGATCCTTTTACGACCGATGTAGAAACATCCACCCTCTACAATGACATTAGATTTAAAGACACGCGTACACCGTCGTAGAAATGTCAATTCCATCGATGTAGAACGCTCTTTTTCTAGCAGTGATCCTAGTCTAGGATGCATTTATGCATGACTTCACACACAATTAAGCAATAACAATCATCCTAATCATGACTGGTATTTCAATTACAACTCATCATCAACAACATAAAGAAAATACATAATGACATCTTCATGTTTACAGGCTCTTGGGCTACTAATTAAAAATTGTCAAGTCTCTGCAGAGCAGTATTTTTACTTATAAAGGATAGTATTCTCATCTTTGTAGCTCTACAAGTTCTAAAGTTAGTTTTATTGATATGTAGAGGCGAGAATATTTTTACCTCTTAAATGCCTGGTGAACAAAGGAATTGGAGGGAGGGACATCCACTCTAAGGCTTTAGTATTGTAAAGCACACAATAAAGGTTACCTTAACCTAACGAGTCTTACGTAATATGTGATCCATTGATGGGTGGGAGTGGGGGGTTGGCTCAAGGGATTTTATGAAAACCTATATTTTTAAATAATATTCATTGAATGCCCAACAAGCATATCCCACGCTTAGCTTGGAATTTAGCGCTTAGCACAAGTATATCCATGCTTAGTGTGAAGAGGCCACAAAGCAATAGCCTCTTAGCTTGTCCCGTGCTTAGTATGGAATTTTCCCATGCTTAGCGTGAAAGGTATAGAGACCACTTTTTCTTAGAGAAACTCATGATTAGCGTGGCATATTCCTATGCTTAGTGCAATAAGGTTTGTTAGTTGAGTTTTTTTTGCTGTTGCATAGTTTGGGGTTTCACTTTCCCCAAATTAACCTAAACACCAACCATACAAATTAAGAGGTCTAAGCTTGATTCTTACATGTTTCTAATCAATTTAAACAATTCATAACCTCATATAAGGTCCATCAATTATCGTCAATCTTTCAAAAAATCCAAACTTCCAAGAACTCAAATTAGCCAAGAACACATTTCTATGTGTATGCATCGTCTGTGAACAACTATATTCATCCCAATAACAAAAACAATATAGTATAAGGTGGAGTTTTCCTTACATATTCAAGTTCAAGTTTCTAGCTTTTGGAAAGAAGAGAGAAAAAATAAAGAAGCTTTTTTGTCAAAGAACTAAGCTTTGCTCCACCCAACCAGCAATCTACACTAATAGAGCACAAAATCAATCCCAAACCAAACTCCAATTTAGATTTTGAATCAAAACTCAGCATACCATGGGTTATCTCAATAGGGATGTTAATGGGAGAAACAAATGGATAAATAACTGAAAATTATGTGTCTGAATACACAGCGGATGCATGTTTATATAGGTTGATTACATTAACTGTACATAAATAAATGTCAAAAAGTTCCTTGTCGAGAAATGAGCGATGATCATAAGGGAAAAATTTGAGTTGTACATTGTTCACTAAACATTTGTCTTTGGGGACAATGGGTCCACCAAGTAATTATAGTTCAAGAGATTCATCTATCAGACATTGGATACCATGTTAAAATAGGAAAAACAAAAGGATACGTGATTGAAAATCATGTGCTTGAACACACACCAGATGTGTGTTTATATATGTTGATTACATTAATTATACATAAACAGATGATATTTTGTTTCTTCTAAATCAAATATTATGTTCCTAGAAATCACTATTATTAATAAATCAGACTACTAATTCTTATTTTCGACAAGGGATAAAAATATGGAATAAAAGAGAAAATAGCGAAGAAAAAAACTTATCATCACACTCAGAAAACTATCCAAGGATGCTAAGATGGAAGGGATCTTTCTCTTGAGAGAGTATGTTGAGGAGGAAGAAATGAAACTATATATGAGAATAAATATTTTTTAGAGTGGTTATTCAAAATTTTAAGGGTTCAAGGGAAGAGTTTTAATTAGAACCCTTTTGGTCTCTTTCTCTCACAAAGCTCATTTCTAAACACGCCACTCTTCTCACTTAATTTCTCAAGCCTAATACCAAGGCCTAAAACATAAAAGAAGCAACCAAGCTCATTCAAAACATGTAGCGCATTACTAAAAAAAGGTCTTTTACATCGGTTTTAATGGCCTTTCTACATCGGTTACGACGCGTGGTGATAACACAGTGTCGTTGAATACCGACATCGATTAGAGAACCGTCTTTGAAAGGCGAATTTTCTACATCGGTTGTGTAGCTCAACCGATGTAGAATGTAAGTTTTCTACATTGATTCTAAGGTCGAAACCGATGTTGAATGATAGGGTTTCTACATCGGTTATCAATCAACCGATGTAAAATGGGTAATAATGACAAGGTTTCTACATCGGTTATAAGTTAACCGATGTAGAATTTGAAGGATTTCTACATCGTTTATTACTGAACCGATGTAGAATGAGTAGGAATTGCAAGGTTTCTACATCGGTTATAAGTCAACCGGTGTAGAATTTTAAGGGTTTCAACATCGTTTACCACTCAACCGATGTAGAATAATGAATTTTTTTCAACATCGCTAGAGGATTTCAATCAACCTAAGGACATTGGGAGTATTGTTGTACTACAACAGTTATATTTGTTACAGCAAAACAAAAAAGTGTCAATATCAGTTCAATATTTGATGCTAAGCAAAATATCATTAATCCTGCAGGATATACCCTCCATCTAACTCCCTTATTTTGATAGAAACATGATGAGCCCTACCAAAGGCCAGCATAAGTGGTATAACAGCATATAGCAAGAATATGCTGTTGCACTATACTCATCGAACTGGCAGAAAAAATCATCTTGCTATTAACAGAAAACTTAATGTATCCTTCCAAAAAGCTGTTTCCTTTTATTAAAGTTGAAGCAAAATCCTGTAAAGTGAGCTTGTCCCCAAAATATGGTGTATACACCATTAAATTTTAGTAAGTAAAGATCACAATGCACTTTAAAATAAATAAAGTGTGCATACACCCTTGCTTGCTTTAGAGACAAGCTCACCTTTGAGGAGCCTTGTCCAAGCCTCCAAGATGAAAAATTTAAGTACCAGAAATATTCACACCTTTCTAGGTGTCCTATGCAAAGTCACCCAATGCAAAATCAGATGCTACATCACCAAATTTGTCCAGTTCCAAGAACAGATTCCAAACAGAGCAAAGCGGTCATTTGCCTCTTTAAGAAAATTAGTGTAATTATTAGGTTCACTTTTACCATTACCTCACACAGGTTTTACCCCTAGTGTCCCGATAAAGTACATTTCCAGCTAAGTCATGCATTAAGAATAAAAAAAACATTACAATTGAAACTAACAATTAGAGAAATCACGAAACGCCCAGAACTAGTCATGGTGCATACAATCTCTTCAAAACCTTAATTGTCTTACAATTTCTTCACATAAAGCTTCCTTTTAATAAAGAAAGCCCTGCGCAAGCCAGGATTCATACCTTGCCAAAATTAACAAAAACCTCTACACAAAAATAGAATACCTTCCCACTGAACCACATAAAACCAAAAGTAAACACGGGAAACAAACTTTATTTCCTTCCCCTAAAAAGAAAGGAAGCCAAAATCAATATTAACAGACAAGAAAAGGATCTTCACCTGTGAAAAGCTTGAAAGTCGTTGGCCTACTCCTCCTCTGCGTAATCCAAAACACATCTTGCTTCTTATTCATATACAAACCCGGATCAACGATGATCGGCCTCGCACGCTGATGACTAATCATCACAAAAACCCAATCACATAAATCACCAAAACAAAACCCACACACAAAATCAAAATCAAAATCAAAACAACACCATCATAAAAAAAAAAACTCACTCTTTCCATCCAATGTCACTCGTATGATCACTGAAATTCAGATCCCGCGGCAGGTACGAAAACGTATGCAGCAGATCTAACCATCAAAAAACAAGAGAGAAAAAGACATAAGCAAACAAAATTATAGAGACAACTGTTAACCAGTTACATACTCAGGACTCGAATTCGAGAATGAGACAACTGATTAAGCTGAAACAACCTCGTACCATCTTGTGTGACAAGTGGGTAATCGGAGGCGCTGAGATTGATGAACCAGTCCCAATCCCCAAGCTCCCTCAACAGAATCGCGGCGGCGTGAAGCATGTTTGCGACCATGGTGGGTCCCCTGTACGTGACGAGATTCGCCTTCTTTATAACCCTCACATTCCCGAACCGCTTGAACAGCGCGTGGCCCTCCACGAACCTCACCAGATCGGAGCGTTCCTCCGGCGAGGATTCGAGGTCCAGGTGGACCACGTAGCGGTTGTTGGGGTGGTAGAGGGCCAAGAGGACGCGGGTGACGGCGGCGCCGTCGCCCTTTGAGCCGGAGACGAGGTAGGAGAGGCGCGGCGGAGGGGGGAGGGAGGAGACGACGGGGAGGGGGCGGAGCTTGGATTCGACGAAGACAGAGTAGGAGGCGGCGGTGATGGAGCGGTAGAAGGGGAGGATGGGGGTTCCCTCCGGGGAGGTGAGGGTGGCGAGGA
Source organism: Glycine max (assembly GCF_000004515.6). NCBI lineage: Eukaryota > Viridiplantae > Streptophyta > Magnoliopsida > Fabales > Fabaceae > Glycine > Glycine max. The sequence continues at coordinate 10,894,303 of NC_038248.2, forward strand.
AGAGGGAGCAGATCTTCCTGAGCCCCAAAAGCAATGTCATTCTCACAATTTTTTTTATTGATCTAGGGTTGTCCAAGCTTTCGCCCAATTAAAATGTGCCGCGTCAGCAACAAAAAGTGGAAACACAATGTTTTCAAAGGCGGTTTTGAAAAAATGATGTAGTAAAGCATATTTAAAGTCGTTTGTGAGGAAACCGCTTTTAAAAAGTTACAATTATTTACAAAATTGCCACCACTTTCCTTATTACATCGGTCTTTATATAACCGACGTAAAACCACTGTCGTAAAATGCTTTTTTTCTAGTAGTGGCGTAACCTCATCCAAAGCACATAAGCAAACTTAATTTACTAATTATCATCAATTAACTAGTAAATAAAATAAATAAAATTCAGTTTTATCTGTTATTTTTAATTAAATATTTAATCATACAAATAAGAAAATACAACGTTATACTTCTTCCCATAAGAAAATTTTTGTCTCTAAAACATTCACTTACATGACAAAAGATTGGGATACTACTTGTATTTGTAAACTATAAGGATATGTTTGGTTGTCAAGAAGGAGAAAGAATTCAAAGAATTTCTTTTATTATTTAATGAGTCTCACACTTATTTTATTTTACTTTAATTTAAATATTTTTTTATTTGTTTTATTCCTTTTCACTCCATCTCATTAGATGACGAAAATTGTTGAAAGAAACATTTGGATAAGACCGGTGGATACCATGTTGGAAAAAAATTGTGGATATGACTAATCGGATTATGTATCAAAGACCGTTTTTGAACCTTTGTACTCCCGGGGACAAGTAAGAATAAAATACAAACCCCTCCACTAATGAGATTCTTCCCTTTGAGATGGATAAGGATGACACGCAATGTTTTATTTCACCAAATAACTAAATAAATATTGTTGTTGTCTGCTCTCCCAATACAATATATTAGCTAGAAAGATGCTGGAGTGGTAGATGAATTCGTTATTATATCACAAATCATAATATCAAACTTAATTAAAAGAATGATGTTTTTATTTATTTTATTTTGTTTTAATTACAGATTATAAATTCTTAATTTTTTTATTTTAATTTGAGTTGCATTTTAAACATTTCCGTTGTAAATAGTTAAATAACTATTTATTGTAACTTTTTTTAACTATATAGAAATAAGCATTAATTATATGTAATGCACAAACTAAAATACTATATATTTATTTAATTTTTGTTAAAATATTTTTTAATATTTATATATTATGATAATATGTATTTTTAATATCTTACAAAAAACTAACATATATTACATTATTATGTTAAATATAAGAACTAAAAAATAATTTTTAACAAAAACAGACATATTTTAAGAATTAAAAAAACATTTAATCCATAAAATAAATAATCAGTAACTAAAATTATAATATATTTTTATGGCATTAATATTTATAATATAATTAATATAGTACAAAATGCGTAACTTTGTTTATATGCTTCGTTTAAGGCTAATGCTTTTTTTTAGCTCACGTTTAAGGCCACTACTGGCAACTTTATTAAAGGGAACTTTAGCATAAGTTCCATACTTTGATTTGATTCACTTGTTTTTTTTTTATATGAATATTTTAAATTTTATTGATATGGATCAAGTAATGAACATATTGTCCAAACTTGCTCCCAGTTTTAAATTAAATCACTAAATTGGAAAAGGTGACCCTTATTACTTCATAAACATAGTATATATATAGTTTGCAGCACTGTGGCTGTTACGCCAGATGACGTGAAGTTCAAAATATACCGTCATAAAATAACAATGCATAATTACATCAGTTAGCACTTTCATAGTTTCATATGAGATATGCATGAAATCTTGGAATACTGTAAGGTACTAGTTATAGATAAAAATATAAATGATATCCCAGAAGACACAGATGAAGGACCCTTAATCCCTAATAGTCAATATAGGTCCTTGTCACACAGCACGTTGCTATTCTTTTGTGAAATTGTACAAACTCTTTTTATTTTTATAATCTTTACGGAAACTTCCTTACAAGAAAATAAAGTACCATATTTTTAGTCCATAAAATAAAGTACCTCATTTTATCACAATTTAAATCTTTAATCTTCAAAAAAAGTTTGACCAGTTTTAGTCTAACAATTTTTTGTTTGTTTGTGTTTTTATTCGTATAGCTAACTGAGATGTTAAACTTAATTAATTATTATATCTACATAAGTAAATTTTACTTGAAGTTTTTCTAACCACTAGATTGATCATTCAATTTTATAATAACCGTTGGATTCAACTGAATTTAATGCTTCTAATTAATGTTAATTATATATATAATTTTAAAAATTAAATATAAATTTTTAAAATTCTAATATTTTAGTAATATTTTTATGATACAACTTTCTTTTAAATTAGAACTAAGGATAAAATTAAATAATATTTTTTCAAAATTTTTAATATTTTTATAGATGTTAATAAAAATATACTATTACTTTTTTCTTACAAATAATTAGTTTTCAAATAAATTTTATATTTTTATTTTATTTTATTAAAATCCTAAATATTTTATAGATATATAAATATATATTATATATCATATTGATACTTATTCTCAAATTTATTAAAATTTTAAAATTGGTTACTATAAAAAAATTCTTATGAATAATTAGTTTTCAAATGAAAATATGTTTTATGTTTTCTATTTTATTTTATTAATATATATATATATATATATATATATTATTAACATTGAATATCATATTAATACTGATTCTATACTTTATTTAATTTTTAAAATTGGTTACTATCCAATATATTTTATAAAAAATAATAATTGAAAGTACTAATTTTATAAATATGTAGTTAAATAAAGCATAATCAATAATTTTTTATTTTAATTAATAACTAAGGATATATATTAAGAAATAAATTATTATCTATTTAAAAAAAGTATAATTTTTTTTAGTTAGTAAAATATATCTTATAGAAAATTTGAATTAATTCATAGATATTTAGTTAATTTTAAAGTAGTATTTTCAAATAAAATAACAGATTGATTTTCATATATAACTTCACTTTAAATGTTTTATATAAACTTGCGTCAACTATGTTAATGATAATTAATTTGCGTTTTTCTTGTAGTATAAAAAACAAAGGAAGATTTTTTCAGGACTAACACTGCTCAAACCTTTTTTAGAACTAAGAAACATACACATTGAAAAAGTAAGGATCCATTTTCTTAAGATATCTTTAGTGTCAATTGTCAAGTCACCATTTATTTAAGAAAAAAAAATATTTTATCAGGTGGATGCCACCTTAGACTAACATTCCATGTGGTATAAGTCATGTGAATGTCAAATCATTGTCTAGCAATCAAAATTAATAGCAGGAACCGGGGATGGAAATAAGTTAGATTAGACTATAATTGGCTTGGCTTGAGTTAGGCGTTGGTTAAAAGTACATCACTTGAGCTTGACCTTGTCTTGTTTACTTGTCAAAGTGTTATGTTTCTTAATTATTTTAATTAAATGTAAATGAATACAAAAGTTAAAAGTTGTATCTTAGGTGCTAGCAGGACATGTTCTGCGAAGTCTACATCTGATGTTTCAGACGATAGCAAGATAAAATCATGATCCGATACAACATTAAAGTTGACATTTAAAACTTCATTTAATACTGTGTGTCTAAGATCTATTTTGTAGAGACATTCTCCTAGGATTTGTAGAATCCCATGAAAAATAGATGAAGCTAAGCTCTAAAATTTCTCAATTGCTATAAAAAAAAAGAACTATGTTGCATAGACCTGCTCTAACACAAAAGGAAGTGATTTCTTATTGAAATGTTCAATACGCTAGTTATGAAGAATGGTTTCTCAGCATGAAGAAGTACATGCATTAATGCACACATTTAATGTTGCAATGACCATTTTCTTTATACACAAGCTTAAAGAGAGAAAATATATCCGTCTAGAGACAACACATACTTAATTGAAGGAGGTCTATAAATACCAGAAGCTTTGAAGACATTATATATGATTTGAAGCACTCATTATTTTCATTATTTTTGTAAAAAGCTCTCTGTGTATATTTTTGTAAAGTTTAGTAAAGCTCTCAAAACATTATGTTCATCCTAAGAGAAAAGACTAAGTACTGAATTTGTTTATCCGTTTGTAAGATCATAAAGTGTTAGTCATTCTACAATCAAATCAACAAATCCTCTTCTGATTTATGTTAGAGACTTGACAAGACAAAGAATACTAGATGTATAACAAACTTGGTATAAAGCTTGAGTTAAGTATAAAAATTGAAAAAAATAGGAACTTAAAACATAATTAACTCAATTTTTTACGAGGCTGACATAAAAAAGGCTTAGATTCAACTAGCACTAGGTCTCAACCCTCGTGATGCCTAAATTCAAATTCAAGTTTATCTATTAACTTATTGTACATTAAATTCAAATTATACATAATTCAGAATTTATTATTCCATGTACTCTATATATATATCTATTGTATACTCACAATTAATATTAAATAAAACCCTTGATTTATCCTTTCTCCATATGGTATCAGATTAGTCTATAACTCACAGTCCTTTTTTGATCCTATCCATGGCTTCTTGATGTAAGCTCTATTGGAGCTCGTAGGCCTAGGATCTTCTTCATCAATGGATTCCTTTGCTTCTTGGATGATGAATGACAACGAAATGGAGAAGGAAGAGAGAGAGGAGACGCCACTTCAAGGAGAAGATGAGTCTAGAAGAAGCTCACCACCATAGGAGGCCATGGATAAGAGCTTGGAGGAAGAAGGAGATGAATGAAGGGAGAGGAAGAGAAGAGCACAAAATTTTGTGCTCTAAGAGAGTTCTGAAATCTGAAGTTTAATTTTCAAATGATCAAAGTTGAAAAAATGCACACACATGATCTCTATTTATAGCTTAAGTGTCATACAAAATTGGAGGGAAATTTGAATTTCAATTCAAATTTCACTTGAATTTGAAATTGAATTTGTGGAGACAAACTTTGGAGCCAAAATTTCACTAATTATGATTAGTGAATTTTAGTTATGGTTCAGCCCACTAATCCAAGATCAATTCCAAGATTCTCCACTAAGTGTGCTTAGGTGTCATGAGACATGTAAAGCATGAAAGACATACACAAAGTGTGACTATATGATGTGGCAATGGGGTGTAGTAAGCAAGTGCTCACCTCCCCCTCTAAAATTTAATTGGATTGGGCTTCTACCAGTTCAACTAAATTTTATTTCCCAACACACACATCAAATATTCACTTAGTGCATGTGAAATTACAAAACTATCCCTAATACAAAAACTAGTCTAGGTGCCCTAAAATACAAGGGCTGAAAAATCCTATATTTCTAGGGTACCCTATCTACATTATGGAGCCCTAAATACAAGACCCAAAATTAATGAAACCTTAATCTAATATGTACAAAGATAAGTGGGCTCATACTTAGCACATGGGCCCGAAATCTACCCTAAGGCTCATGAGAACCCTATGGCCTTCTCTTGCATCTTTGGCCCAATCTTCTTGGAGTCTTCTATCCAATGCCCTTGGGGGGGGTAGGATTGCATCACTTCCTCACTTGTGGAAATACCCATTACATCCACCCTTCTCATTAAACTCAGATCCACCAATCACCACACTTGGCACACTCAAATCACTCACCTTTTTCAAGCCCAAGATCTCTATGGATACATCACTGGCGACACTCCCTATTCTCCTCAACCATTGGTGAAAGAGATCCAACTACTGTCAATTTTTCCTAAACTCATTGGTAATGCTAGGATCACTATGTGTTCCTCGCCCTTCTTAGTTCTTGTGATCCTGGTGATCAAATTGTAATGACCTCTGTCACTTCTTCAACTATTGCATGGATGAGGTTAAACAAACACTACACAAACAAATCTCACAATCATATTATGTCTTTGAAAAAGTGTCTTTCATTTGTCACCAAAGACACCTCTAGCATCAACAGTTATCTTCATTCAATCTTACTCATAGCGAATAAACTTTCTCTTATTGGTCATCCCATCGATGACCTTGATCTTGTCATTATTGCCCTTAATGGCCTCAGCCCATCATTTCGTGAATTCACAACCATAATTCGCACTAAAGACACTTTTTTACTATTTGATGAATGTTCGAACTCCAGGATAGTCTCGAACTTTATCGGAAAATGTATCGAGTCGTTAAAGTAATAATAAAATAGTAAGAAACCAAGTATCAAACTCAGGGAACTTGTTTCATTCGGTGAAGTTTCATTTAGCAAGCAGACATTGATATAAAGCCATGCAAATAGAATGAAATCAAGATGTATATGTTGTAAATATAAAATAACTATAAATACGCTTATCAAAACGGGAGAGAAAGCAGATGATTAAAACGTTGGGTCCTTCTACTGAATGCTTGATGTAATTAAAAGATTTTTCTCTATTTAATGTTATTTCTGTGTTTTATGCTGAGGACTAAAATACCAAACACCGATTCCTCGCGTGAATGGACTAATTCTAATTAAACCTTGTTCTCGGATGTCTCATCGAACTTAGCCTAACCAAACAACATTACAATCACAGCATAACAAAAACTAAAACCCTGCACTTTATGTCTAGCAATGCAGTTATCTAGCCCTGCTCTATCCAGTTCTAAGGATTAATACATTTTCCAATGATAAAAATCCTAACTTTACACACAAATGGGTGATCAGACCAAAAGCATGCAATAATTAAGTGTAGATAGAAGCAATGAACACATAAAAAACTTTAAATAGATAGTTAAGAATTTACATCAAGTTTCAGCAAAATTTCCCAACAAAGATACTTAAACTTCCATCACAAGGCAGCACCTTTCAGCTACAAGATGAGGGTTTAAGAAGAAAATAACAGATTATACAGTGGTGGGGATGTCTCCTCCACCTCTAGGAACCTAGAATTTACTTCTAAACCTAAGATCCTCTTGAAAGCTAAGGTTTTTGGCTTCCTTGCTCTGTTTTGCGCCTCTGTTCTGCTCTCTACATTCCAATCCACGCTCTATTCTCCTCTCTCTTGATTTTTCCAACTTTAGCCTAAAAAGGGCTTTCTGTCCTCGAAGGATCACTTAGCGCCATTTTCGCACTTAGCGCGAGTTAGTGAAAATCCGCTGAGCAAGCTGGGCGCACTTAGCGCAGGAAGAGACAAACGCCTCGCTGAGCGAGCTGATGACGCGCTGAGCGCGCAGATGCTTCTTAGATTCTCCTCCAGATTCTCCCTTCTTGCTAAACGGGTTGAGTGCCTCGTTTAGCGCATGATTCTCGCTAACAGCACAAGCCTCGCTTAGCGAGACACCAGCTGCAAGCCTTCACAAATTTCATCTTTTTTACCTGAAATTGAAGTTGAAACACATTAAATTCACAATGTTGGGCATTTCTACTAAACAAAATTAAACTAAACCTAAAAATATGTACAAACCTACAAAAAGAACCATAAACTGGGGAAAAGATAAACATTTTATAAAACTTTTCTATACAAAAGTTAGTCGTAAATGACGACTAACAAACTCCCCCAAATTTTCAGTTTTGCTTGTCCTCAAGCAAAGAAAGAACAGTTCACTTGTCCTTAAGTGACAAAATCACAGTGGTTATTCAAAATAGTGTTTGTTTCCAAGCATTCAATAACATGACACTAGTGGCATACAATGCTTCAATCAATAGCTTTTCACAAGATATACATCTTTTCAAAAATATGAACATGATAATTAGGCACACAAGTGAAATAAGCTAGCAAGCAAGCAAGACAAATATCAAGGAAGATTCATCAAGCCAAATCCTCACGGTCACTGTTTCTCTCAAGCACAAGTGTTTAGGCTATTTATCAATCAACAACCAACACAAGTCTCAATCTTTGCAATTCATCTCATGCCATACAATCACAAACACACAAATTGAACCCGAAGGACTTTTCTTGGCTTGTAATGAGGCTGGGATGCGAAAAAAGTATGGTTTTTCTAGGATGCAAAAATCTTAAGTTTTAAGAGAGCATTCATTCTTAGATAAACCTTTTCTCTTTTATTCTAGCTTCTATTACTTGCCTTTCAGCATTTAGCTTCACTTAGCTTTGACAACAACACACACTTAGCTTTTATTTTTGAAATTTCTTTCTTCTTCTTTTTTGTTTTTTTTTTTTTATTTTAGCAGCTTTTACTTGCTGCTTATTGATTTTGCTGTGTGTGCTATCATCTTCTTACCACAATTGTTGTTACCCAATAAACTCCCCCAAATTTGGGACAAATTTGCCTTGAACTATGATGCTTTCCTACAACCTAAGACAAGGTAGATGGAGATTACAATTTATAGGCTCAGTCAATCAATCAAATTTTCAGCTCAACATGGGTGCAAGGGATAATTCATTCATGCATAAGGTAAGCTTTTTGGCTAAGTAGCTATTTCAGTCAATCATTGTTGGATCAAGTGGCCTCAGAATAATTAAGAAGGGGGGGTTGAATTAATTATTCCTAAACCTTTACTAATTAAAAATTTACTCTTCTAAGACTTTTACTAAGTTGTTAAGAGAATAAGGGGTAGAAGAGAAACTTAACAGAAAGTAAAGGCGGAAATTAAATGCACAGCGGAAATTAAAAGAGTAGGGAAGAAGGAGACAAACACACAAGAGTTTTTATACTGGTTCGGCAACAACCCGTCCCTACATCCAGTCCCCAAGCGACCTACGGTCCTTGAGATTTCTTTCAACCTTGTAAAAATCCTTTTACAAGCAAAGATCCACAAGGGATGTACCCTCCCTTGTTCTCTTTGAAACCCTAGTGGATGTACCCTCCACTAGAAATGATCCACAAGAGATGTACCTTCTCTTGTTCTCAGTCAAACCCAAGTAGATGTACCCTTTACTTGTACCACAAAGGATGTACCCTCCAATGTGTTAAGACAAAGATCTTAGGCAGTTAAACCTTTGATACTTTGTGAATGGGGATACAAAAGAATTCTCAGGCGGTTAGTCCTTTGAACACTTTTGTATAAGGGAATGGGAAGAATCAAAAGAATTCTCAGACTGTGTCTTATTGAATTCTTTGACAAGGGAGAAGGGAGACACAAAAGAATTCAAGCGGTTAGTCCTTTATTCTTTTGGAAAAGGGAGAAGAGAGACACAAAAAGAATTCAGGCGGTTAGTCCTTGGCGAATTCTTTTTGGCAAAGGGAGAAGAGAAAGAAAAGATGAATAACACAAGTTTTCAAGGATAGAAAACCAGAAAACTTTTGGAAAGCTTTTGGCACAAAGAAGAAGAAGAAGTTCAAAGAGATTCAGGGCTTGTAAAAGATTGATTGAATAAGTGTATTGAAAAGCAAATCAAAGCCTTGCTTTTATAGGCTCTTCATGTCTGGCCAAGAGGACCATTTAGAAGAGTTATAACTTTTAGAAAAACTTAAAAACCAATTTGAAAAAGTCAAAAACTATTTGAAGAGTTACATCTTTTGATTTTATTCAGAAACAATAACTGGTAATCGATTACCAAATCAGTGTAATCGATTACACAAAGCTTTTATGTGAAAAGATGTGACTCTTCACATTTGAATTTGAATTTCAACGTTCAAATGCACTGGTAATCGATTACCAAAACATTGTAATCGATTACAGCTTTTTGAAATTAATTGGAACGTTGTAAATTCAACTTGAAAACTTTTTCAAAACAATTTTGCTACTGGTAATCGATTACAGCAATCTGGTAATCGATTACCAGAGAGTAAAAACTCTTTGGTAAACATGTTTTGAGAAAAATCATGTGCTACTCAATTTTTGAGAAAAAAAAACTTTTCATACTTATCTTGATTAAGCCTTCTCTTGATTCTTGAATCTTGAGTCTTGAATCTTGATCTTGATTCTTGAGATCTTGAACCTTGAATCTTGATTCTTGACTCTTAACTTTCCTCTTGAAGTCTTGAATTCTTCTTGATTTTATCTTGAACTCTTGAATTGTTCTTGATTCTAACTAGATCACTTGAGTTGTTCTTTGAGCTTTTTGTCATCACCTTTGTCATCATCTTTTGTTATCATCAAAACACCTTTGAATCACCTTTGATTCACCATGAAGCTTTGCTTCTAAAATCATGGCCTTCATCATCTTCAAACTCATGCATTCATTTAGTAATAAGAGATTCATGCAAAAATCGGTACTCAAGTTGTTCTCTCACATTTAAAGATCACACACTCACCGGGTTGTGGCTAGTGATTACCTTCACAATCAATCTATCAAACCAACTAACATTTTCAACCAAGCACCTAATCCATGTTCTTTCTCTTCTAATTACTGAATACTTATTCAAAGCATATGATTTATGCATTACAATTCACTCAATTCATGCCATTGATTAATCCAATTCATTCAACAAACACATTTTCAAATCAAACCAAACAACCACTGCAATATCAATCAAACTGCAAACTGTTCAACAAGCTTTCAAAATTTACTAACTAAAAACTATACTAAAAACATAAACTGAAAATAAAATGTATCTAAAGTAGGAAATAAATGAAAATCCTGTCAATAATCATCCTGAGCTGGTGTCTGCTCATCCTAGGCTGGTGCAGGCTCGCCATGAGGTGAGAAGGGAGCATCATGGGCTGGCTGGGGTGTCTCCTGATCTGTAACAGGCCAAGCATCCCAGGTGCTCTGCGCTGTAGTCATATCAGCTGCATAATCCGCATTAGCAGCGCCATCCTCCTCCCCAGAGACCTCCAAAACTGGTGAAGTGATTGGTGAGGTTCGTGCAGTAGCCTCTAGAGTGGCCTTGCGGGCGACCTTTGGCTCTGGCTGAGGCTCTTGGGCTGCGGAAGCCTCACCTCCCCCCAAAGGAGAAGGTTGGACTCCTGGCCAGGCCACCTGTGCCATGAAATCCTCCATACTGATGATAGGTCGATGTTGATCCGAGGCGTGAATACTCTGCATCACCAGGCATAAGCCACGGTGGATGCTCTGCAACATAGGCACTGTGACCTCGGAGCATTGACACTGTGCTGGAATTGAGGATGGTGGAGTAGAGGTGCCAGTCTGAACTGAAGAAGATAAAGAGGGAGCTGGTGTGGTAGAAGGAGCAGGAGCAGGAGGAGCAGCTGAAGATGAACCCTCAGATCCCCTCGCCCGTGCCTTGCGGGTCCCTAGAAATGCGATTGTGGGATCATACAGGTTCCAGCAATTCTTCTTTATGTATGCCAAATTAATGGTAGGGCTGAGGGACTCGAAAGTCAGAGAATTTGAGACTACTTCTCGGGCCACGCAGAGTACGGAAATGAGGGTTGGAAAGCCAAGCCTCGAGTAGTTAGACTAGGCCATCTGAGAAATCTGATGCGAGATGAGGAAGCCCACGTCCATGTCCATCTTTATAACTAGCCCATAGACTAACCTCACCCTGTCCATATTCAAATCGGACGTATGAGAAGTGGGGGCGAGGTTGGAGTATGATAACACACTCTAAGTCTAGGCCAGCGTCGTCATATCCTTCCTTAGGAGCTTCCAGGGCGCTCTTTTAGCATTTAAAATAAATTTGCGCCCTGGAATACAGAGCTTGGAAGCAAGCTCCTAAGGATTTGTCCGCGTCCTGCAGAAAATGGCATATGAGGGGTACTGCTCCCCTGGATAAATGACTAGTGGTGTCTCCAGAAAGGCATTCGGTGATGCTGCATCGAACTTAATCAACCTCCCTCGAACTCGAACCTATTTTGGTGATTTGTCTTCTGGATCATACAGGTTCAAGTAAAACTCCTTGACCAAGGCTACATCAATGTTCCCGTCCATGAAATGGGTCAAGACCTTGTGCCAGTTTCGCCTGATCAACTCCCGGCAGAATTCGTCATATTCTGTGACAAAGAGATTAACATTCCTCTCCGGAAGGATGTTCCGGGAGTGAATGTTCTAAGAATAACATTCCAGGCCCCCTCAAAAGTGAATCTGGTAGTATCATAGGGCTCTTGGGGCCGGGATGCCGTGGCTTTCCTCTTCCTAGAGGCCATCTGTATTAAAAATGGTCATAGGAATCAAGTTAGACAGGTTTTTATCTCAACTGAAAGTAGAAAAATAAAACTGAAAAACAGATTGGGCGCTTAGCGAGACTGACTCGCTTAGCGCGCCTTATTAAAATTAACTCATGCGCTTAGCACAACAGATGCGCGCTTAGCGCGTCAACATAGAAACATAACTCTGGCTAAACGAGACACCCTCGTTAGCCTGACAGACCACAGTGGCTAAATGAGCAGGGCTCACTAATCCTTATTCTCAAACAAAGAGATAATTGCACTTAGCACGTAGGGCACGCTTAGCGCGACACACTAAACAGGATTAGCACCAGCTGGTGCTTAGCCCAAACAGACCTCTGGAACATAATTGGCTTAGCGAGTAGGCTCGCTAAGCCCAATTCCAAAAATAAATAAAACAGAGAAGAAATTGCACTTAGCGAACAGGGCTGGCTTAGCGCATGAACAAAAACTCAGGAAAACACAAGTGCCTTAGGCTTAGCGAGACAAACTCGCTTAGCCCAGACTTATTTAGCCAACAATGGCTGAGTGGCTTAGCGAGAGAGCTCGCTTAGCCACCAACAGAAGATAAAAAGACTCTAAGAGTTTGACCTACACAAGCTAACTCGCTAAGCGTGGCATGCCAGATTAGTGAGTTCATACGAACTCAAAAGCACAAACTGGAAATTTAAATACTCGCTAAGCCCAAGTACAGTGGCTTAGCAAGTTCATACGAACATTCAACATATGTACAAAAATGATGAACACGCTTAGCTGGACAAGACCAACTAAGCGAGTTCATCCAAAAACCCAGAAAATCAACAGAAACTGATGAACTCGCTTAGTGCACAGGTGAGCTTAGCGAGCACATCAAAATTTCCAGAAAACTTTGGGCTTTTCAGCCCCCTACCATAGGCCTCTATTAGGCCTTAAAACCTAATCAAAACAACACAAAAGCATGTACATTGTGTGCAAAAATAAACCCCTAACAGCTTGCTTACTAAACTAATCTAACAACAGCATTGCAAAGCATACAATCAAAACTTTAAAATGGCTACAGTAAGGCATCTATCCTAAAGTTTAGAACAAAATTAAAGTGTAAAGTTGGGAACACTTACTTTGATTGCAGAATGTAGAAGCAACGAGGAAGCACAGATGCAGAGATCAAAATGGAAGCACAAAGCAGAGATTCTAGATGCTGAGAGAAAATGTGTATGTAAATGCACAAAAGAAAACTGCCTAAGGCAGTTAAGCCTTATTTTTGGCAGTTTCGATTGTCTCGCTTAGCACGGGTCACTCGCTAAGCGAGCACTCAATGACTTTTGAGTTTTCAGAATTCAAACTTGCGCGCTTAGAAGGCAGACTCACTCAGCCTATTTCAAAAATATGACATTCCAGAGAAGAAATCGGGCTTAGTGCGAAGGGTCGCGGTTAGCGAGTTATGCAGCTCTGATTGGTCTGCAACTCTCGCTTAGCGGGCCATGGGCCGACTTAGCAAATAAAATGCTTCTTGATGCAGTAGTGGAGCTCGCTTAGCGAGAGACTCTCGCTTAGTGCAATTCCAAACCCGAGAGGGATTTAGGCTTAGCGAGCTGACCAGCTGGGCCCAATTCACATTAATGGTCCAACAGAGAGGAAATTGCGCTTAGCGAGAGGCAGTTGTGCGCTTAATGAGATGAATCGCTTAGCCCAATTCCAAAAGATAAAATTCTAGAGAAGTTTTTGGGCTTAGCGCATAGGGCTCGCTTAGCGAGACCCCTTCGGCCAAAGAATAGGGGTTGATGCGCTTAGCGTGAGAAGTGCCTCAGCGCGTGAAGGATCATTCGCTTAGCGCACAGGGTTCGTTGAGCGAGTGGATGACTGAAAAAATTTTGAGTTATTTTTCATCCACAACTTCCAAAGAAGCTTGATCAACCCTATTTAACAATGCAAAACATGCTGATTAAATCATTCAACAAAATCACAAACAAGTATTTCCAAACTAAATGCAATGAACATAAAATTAGAAAGGACTGGGTTGCCTCCCAGTAAGCGCTCGTTTAACATCATTAGCTTGACGCATCTAACTCTATGGGTCTGGATCAAATTTGGTTCCCACCTTCAGAACCTCTTCACCAAACTCCTTCACCTGCAAACAAACATTCTGGTCCAACAATTGCTTTTCTTCATCAAATAGATCAAAACTGATCTTTTGATCTTCAATGCCCATTTCTAACTTCCATTTTCCCATGTCCACCAAACAGCTTGTGGTTAACATGAAAGGACGTCCCAAAATCAAGGGGATCTCAGCATCCTCTTCAATGTCCATGACAACGAAATCAGCCGGGAAAGTGAAGTGCTTAACTCGGACCAAAACATCCTCAATCACTCCATATGGCCTGGTAATGGAGTGGTTTGCTAACTGCAACGTCATTCTTGTTGGCATTATTTCCAGCTCTTCTATCCTTCTACACATGGAGAGCAACGTCAAATTAATACTTGCTCCCAAATCAATGAGAGCCTTACCAACAGAAACTGCACCGATAGAGCAAGGAATGGTGACACTTCCGGGATCCTTGTGCTTGGGTGGAAGGATGCGTTGAATCGCTGTGCTAAAATTTCCTTCCACAACAATAGTGTCACTATGTATGTATTTGCTCTTTTTGGTGAGCAGATCTTTCAAGAACATAGAATTGTAGAAGCAAGCTTCATGATGTTGAATCAAGATTGATTCAAGGAGTTTTGACGATAACAAAGATGATGACAAAAAGCTCAAGAGAATGAGTTCAAGATTGAATCAAGAACACTTCAAATTGGATTTCAAGATTTAAGAATCAAGTTTTAAGATTTAAGTTTCAAAAATCAAGAATCATGAATCAAGAATAATCTAGTTGAAGATTCAAGAATCAAGAAAAGATTCAATCAAGATAAGTACTAAAAGGTTTTTCAAAACATTGAGTAGCACATGAATTTTTCACAAAACCTTTTATCAAAGAGTTTTTACTCTTTGGTAATCGATTACCAGTTTATTGTAATCGATTACTAGTTTATTGTAATTGATTACCAGTAGCAAAAATTGTTTTCAAAAAGCTTTCAACTGAATTTACAACATTCCAATTGATTTTAAAATGGTGTAATCGATTACAATGATTTGGTAATCGATTACCAGTTTGTTTGAACGTTGAAATTCAAATTCAAATGTGAAGAGTCACATCCTTTCACAAAAATGCTTTGTGTAATCGATTACAATGATTTGGTAATCGATTACCAGTGATAAGTTTTGAACAAAAATCAAAAGATGTAACTCTTCCAATGGTTTTCAAGTTTTTCTACAGGTTATAACTCTTCTAATGGTTTTCTTGATCAGACATGAAGAGTCTATAAAAGCAAGACCTTAACTTACATTTTACGACACATTGAATACAATCATTACAATCTTTTACAACCTTTGAATCTCTTTAAGCATCTTCTTGAATTTATTCTTCTTCTTCCTTTGCCAAAAGCTTTCTAAAGTTTTTTGATTTTTCCAAACCTTGAAAACAAAACTTGTGCTATTCATCTTTTTCATTCCATTCTCCCTTTGCCAAAAAGAATTCTCCAAGGACTAACCGCCTGAATTCTTTTTGTGTCTCTCTTCTCCCTTTTCCAAAAGAACAAAGGACTAACCACTTTAATTCTTTTGTGTCTCCCTTCTCCCTTGTCAAAGAATTCAAAACGACACAGTCTAAGAATTCTTTTGATTCTTCCCTTTCCCATAAACAAAAGATTTCAAAGGACTAACCGCCTAAGAATTCTTTTGTTTTCCCATTCACAAAGTTTCAAAGGACTAACCGCCTGAGAACTTTGTCTTAACACATTGGAGGGTACATCCTTTGTGGTACAAGTAGAGGGTACATCTACTTGGGTTGTTGTGACTGAGAATAAGAGAGGGTACATCTCTTATGGATCAGTTCTAGTGGAGGGTACATCCACTAGGTTGTTCAAAGAGAACAAGGGAGGGTACATCCCTTGTGGATCTTTGCTTGTAAAGGAATTTAAGTTGGACCTTGTGGCCTCAATAACTTACGAAGGGGTGAATTAATTTTCCACTAACAAACTTTTAACCCCCTTCTAAAAGAGATAGGCTCAGAATGCAGAAGAAGCAGCAATCAATTTAATAATGTTCTTTAAACATGCAAGACACAATTGATTGCAACAAAATAAATAAGATAAGGGAAGAGAGAATGCAAACACAATTTTATACTGGTTCGGCCACTTCCCGTGCCTACGTCCAGTACTCAAGCAACCCACTTGAGATTTCCACTATCTTTGTAAAATCCTTTACAAAGTCTGAACCACACATGGACAACTCATCCCTTGTGTTCAGATGCTTTAAAACAAAAGACTTATAGTCTCTTAGCCAATCTCATTGAATAAGAAGAATGGAAGAAGAATTCTCTCTTCAAGAGAAGAATATTACAATGAAGATCATGTAAGAATCCTTATAGATTTTGCAAGTGTTTGGCCAAGGATTTCTTTTGAGAGAGCATTTGACAATGAAGTTCTTTTGGAATCTCTCTCATTGTCTTTTGAGAGGATAAGACATTTTTGTCAAGCAAAACTCTCTCAATATTTTGAGAGGATAAAACATTTTTAATCAATCAAAACTCTCTGTAAAATTCGTGCCCAAGTCACCTATTTATAGGCCTTTGATGACCATTCATAAATCTAATGAAAAGATGTGACTGTTGGCAGATTTTCTGAAAACTTTCCACTGGTAATCGATTACAATGTTTGTGTAATCGATTACACAGTTATAATTTGAAGGGTTATGACTTTTGAATTTCAATTTCCAAAGTTCCATTGCTGGTAATCGATTACAGACATATGGTAATCGATTACATGTTGAAAATTCAAATTCAAAACCTTTTTCAACAGCTATTTCTCAACCCTGTCTTCTGGTAATCGATTACACTTCCTGGTAATCGATTACCAGAGCCTTGCATGTCTTGAAAGCACTTTGTTTTAAGGCAAGGCTTGGTCTTTAGTGAATCTTGAAACAAGGCTTTGTTTGTTGAAGCAATCTTAAATTATTCTTGAAGCAAATGCTTATCATTTGAAGCAGCCTTGTTAGATTCTTCTTTGACATCATCAAAATCATGTTTACATACATTCACACTTTACAAGGTTGAAAAGAAATCTCAAGGACCGCAGGTCACTTGGGGACTGGATGTAGGCACGGGTTGTTGCCGAACTAGTATAAAACTCTTGTGTTTGTCTTCTTCTTCCCTACACTTTTTATTTTCCGTTGTGCACTTTAATTACCGCTTTTGCTTTTGGTTAAGTTTATATTTATGTTCTTTACTTTCTTAACAACATAGTAAAAACCTAAGAAGGGTAGATTTTTAATTAGTAAAGGTCTAGTAATAATTAATTCAACCCCCCTTCTTAATTATTTCGAGGCCACTTGATCCAATAAGTGGTATCAGAGCAGGTTTCTTGTAGAAAGTTTAACCACTTCAAGATTCATGGCCTCTTTAAATTCCTTTTTTTTCAAAAGTATTTTCAGGAACAGGTCAAATCTGAAGTCATTTCAAGATTATGATGAAGACCAAGTCAATTTGTGTCTCATGAAAAAATCTCATGAAGACAACAAAGAAGAATCTGTAAGAAAGAAGTGGTACATCGACAGTGGATGTTCCAAGCATATGATAGGAGGTGTATCCAAATTTACAACCATTTCCCCTAAGAAAAGTGGACACGTTACATATGGTGACAATAATAAAGGCAAAATTACTGGGGTCGGTAAAATAGGTACGAATTCCTCTACCCCCATTGAAAATGTGTTACTTGTAGAAGGTTTAAAGAATAGTTTATTTAGTGTTAGTCAATTATGTGATAAAGGGTATAAAGTATCTTTTGATTCTGAAAAATGTGTTATCAAGCATGAGCATGACAAAGATATTGAGCATATAGGTTTCAGAGGAAATAATGTTTACATGCTTGATTTAAAAAAAATATGAAAATGATAGATGTTTTCTAAGTAAAGATAATGATCCTTGGTTATGGCATAAGAGAATTACTCATATTAACATGGATCATCTAAATAGATTAATCTCAAAAGATCTAGTTGTTGGTTTACCAAAATTAAAGTTTGAAAAAGATAAATTATGTGATGCATGCCAAAAAGGTAACAAACAAAAGCATCTTTTAAATCCAAAAACATTGTCTCTACCACTCAACCATTACAATTATTGCATATGGATGTATTTGGACCCTCTAGGGTCATGAGTTTTAGTGGTAGTTACTATGCTTTAGTAATTGTTGGTGATTATTCTAGATATACTTGGACATTATTTCTTACTCATAAAAATGATGCATTTCATGCATTTAGAAGACTTGCCAAAGTTATCCAAAACAAGAAAAATCTCAAAATAATCTCCATTAGAAAGTGATCATGGAGGTGAATTTGAAAATAATGATTTTGAAATGTTTTGTGATGAACATGGCATAGAACACAACTTTTCTGCACCTAGGACACCCCAACAAAACAGAGTAGTAGAAAGGAAGAATAGATCTTTAGAAGAAATTGCTAGAACCCTTTTAAATGACACACCACTTCCAAAATATTTTTGGGCAGAAACAGTAAACACCGCATGTTATATTATGAATAGAGCTTTAATAAGACCCATTCTTAAGAAGCCCCATATGAACAATTTAATAATAGAAAACCAAACATTTCTCATTTACATGTTTTTGGATGTAAATGTTTTGTCCTAAACAATGGTAAAGAAAGTCTAGGTAAATTTGATGCTAAGGCAGATGAGGGCATCTTCCTTGGTTATTCCCTATATAGCAAAGCCTTTAGGATATACAACAAAATAACCATGACAATTGAGGAATCAATACATGTTACTTTTGATGAAACTAATATTACCTCTCCGAGAAAGGAATTTCTTGATGATTTTGCAGATTCTTTGGAAGATACACACAATGAAGAAAGAAATCTAAAAAGGAAGAGAGATGAAGAAAACAAGGATGATCAAAATGACACAACCCAAGAAAATGACAATCTTCCCAAAGAATGGAAAACTTCAAAAAATCATCCTCTTGACAACATCATCAGAGATATCTCAAAAGGGGTAACAACTAGACATTCTCTTAAAGCTTTATGCAATAATATGGCTTTTGTTTCGTTAATAGAACCTAAAAACTTTAAAGAAGCCATTAGAGATGATCATAGGATAATAGTTATGCAAGAAGAATTAAATCAATTTGAGAGAAATGATGTGTGGGAATTAGTAGAGAAACCTTCAAACTATCCAATCATAGGAACTAAATGGGTATTTATAAATAAATTGGATGAAAATGGTATAGTAGTTAGAAATAAAGCTAGACTTGTAGCAAAAGGATATAACCAAGAAGAAGGTATAGATTATGAAGAAACCTTTGCACCCGTAGCCAGATTAGAAGCCATTAGGATGCTTTTAGCTTATGCATCTATTATGAATTTTAAACTATATCAAATGGATGTCAAGAGTGCTTTCTTAAATGGTCTAATTCAAGAGGAGGTATATGTAGAACAACCTCCTGGGTTTGAAGACTCACAAAAATTAGACCATGTCTATAGATTAAAGAAAGCACTTTATGGTTTAAAACAAACACCTAGGGCTTGGTATGAAAGATTAAGTAAATTCCTATTAGAAAAGAATTTCACTTGAGGGAAGGTAGATACCACCTTATTCATAAAAAGGAAGGATAATGATATCTTATTGGTACAAATTTATGTTGATGATATAATTTTTGGATCCACTAATGAATCTTTGTGCAAGGAGTTTTCTATTGATATGCAAAGTGAGTTTGAGATGTCCATGATGGGTGAGTTAAATTACTTTATTGGACTACAAATCAAACAAATAAATGATGGGATCTTTGTCAATCAAGAAAAGTATTGCAAGGAACTTATCAAGAGATTTGGAATGGAAAACTCAAAACACTTGGCTACTCCCATGAGCACCAGTTGTTATCTTGACAAAAATGAAGCCGGTCAACCTGTTGATGCAAGGCAATACAGAGGTATGATTGGATCTCTACTTTACTTATCTGCAGGTAGGCCAGATATTATGTTTAGTGTATGCATGTGTGCAAGATTTCAATCAAATCCAAAGTTCTCACATCTAATGGCAGTAAAAAGAATCATAAGATATCTATTAGGAACAGTTAACTTAGGATTATTGTACCCTAAGAATTCTTTATGCAATTTAGTAGGATATTCAGATTCAGATTTTGTTGGATCAAAAACAGATAGGAAAAGCACTAGTGGCACATGTCAATTCATAGGGCTTGCTCTTGTTTCTTGGAATAGCAAGAAGCAAAATAGTGTAGCATTATCCATAGCAGAAGCAGAATATATTTCTGTTGGTAGTTGTTGTGCACAAATTCTGTGGATGAAACAACAACTATCTGATTATGGAATTGTACTAGATCACATTCCCATAAAATGTGATAACACTAGTGCCATAAACATATCTAAAAATCCAGTTTTCCACTCTAGAACCAAGCATATAGAAATTAGGCATCATTTTATTAGAGATCATATTCCAAAAGGAGATGTTGTTTTAGAATTTGTAGATACTAAAAATCAACTTGCAGACATCTTCACAAAACCACTAAACAAAGATTCCTTTTACACTATTAGAAGAGAATTAGGACTGCTAGATACTAATGACTTGTCTAAATGATCTATATTATTATGACATTTGAACAATTTAATATTTCTTTATTTGCATGGTATGATTGAACAATTATGAATTATGTTATATGACTATGTGGTTTTTATATATTTGATCTATCCATGTTTCTTGCTTCATGATTGGTTTATATTCTTCAATGAATGTCTTGTGAATGATTGATAGTATATGAATGTTTCATACTTGTTACGCACTTTGGCTTTTTGTTGATGCCAAATGGGGAGAGAAATAGGGATTAAATCAAGAACTCACATAAGTAATTAACTTAATTTCAAGTGAAGCATAAACTCAAAAACAAAGGGGGAGAATGGAAAATTAAGTGAGTGATCGACTAGGAAAAAGTAAGTGTATGTGTTTCTTGATTTCAGAGTTGTCATCATCAAAAAGAGGGAGATTGTAGAAGCAAGATTGATTCAAGGAGTTTTGATGATAACAAAGATGATGACAAAAAGCTCAAGAGAATGAGTTCAAGATTGAATCAAGAACACTTCAAGAATCAAGAGGAAATTTGATTTCTAGATTCAAGAATCAAGTTTCAAGATTTAAGTTTCAAGAATCAAGAATCAAGAATCAAGAATCAAGAATAATCAAGTTGAAGATTCGAGAATCAAGAAAAGACTCAATCAAGATAAGTACTAAAAAGTTTTTCAAAACATTGAGTAGCACATGAATTTTTCACAAAACCTTTTACCAAAGAGTTTTTACTCTCTGGTAATAGATTACCAGTTTATTGTAATCGATTACCAGTAGCAAAGATTGTTTTCAAAAAGCTTTCAACTGAATTTACAACGTTCCAATTGATTTCAAAATGGTGTAATCGATTACAATGATTTGGTAATCGATTACCAATGTGTTTGAACGTTGAAATTCAAATTCAAATGTGAAGAGTCACATCCTTTCACAAAAATGCTTTGTGTAATCGATTACAATGATTTGGTAATCGATTACCAGTGATAAGTTTTGAACAAAAATTAAAAGATGTAACTCTTCCAATGGTTTTCAAGTTTTTCTAAAGGTTATAACTCTTCTAATGGTTTTCTTGACCAGACATGAAGAGTCTATAAAAGCAAGACCTAAACTTGCATTTTACAACACATTGAATACAATCATTACAATCCTTTACAACCTTTGAATCTCTTTAAGCATGTTCTTGAATTTCTTCTTCTTCTTCCTTTGCCAAAATCTTTCTAAAGTTTTCTGGTTTTTCCAAACCTTGAAAACAAAACTTGTGTTATTCATCTTTTTCATTCCCTTCTCCCTTTGCCAAAAAGAATTCGCCAAGGACTAACCGCCTGAATTCTTTTTGTGTCTCTCTTCTCCCTTTTCCAAAAGAACAAAGGACTAACCGCCTGAATTCTTTTGTGTCTCCCTTCTCCCTTGTCAAACAATTCAAAACGACACAGTCTGAGAATTCTTTTGATTCTTCCCTTTCCCATAAACAAAAGATTTCAAAGGTAACCGCCTGAGAATTCTTTTGTTTCCCCATTCACAAAGTTTCAAAGGACTAACCGCCTGAGAACTTTGTCTTAACTCATTGGAGGGTACATCATTTGTGGTACAAGTAGAGGGTACATCTACTTGGGTTGTTGTGACTGAGAACAAGAAAGGGTACATCTTTTGTGGATCAGTTCTAGTGGAGGGTACATCCACTAGGTTATTCAAAGAGAACAAGGGAGGGTACATCCCTTATGGATCTTTGCTTGTATAGGACTTTACAAGGTTGAAAAGAAATCTCAAGGACCGTAGGTCACTTGGGGACTGGATGTTGGCACAGGTTGTTGTCGAATCAGTATAAAACTCTTGTGTTTGTCTTCTTCTTCCCTACACTCTTTATTTTCCACTGTGCACTTTAATTACCGCTTTTACTTTTGGTTAAGTTTATATTTTTGTTCTTTAATTTCTTAACAACATATTAAAAGCCTAAGAAGGGTAGATTTTAATTAGTAAAGGTCTAGTAATAATTATTCCAACCCCCCCTTCTTAATTATTCCGAGGCCACTTGATCCAACAAGAGTAGAGGGGCATCTGTTGTAAGGCCTCTCCAAAGGGCATAGTAATCTCCAATTTCTTGAAGATATCAAGGAATTGAGCTAGATGTTGTTCCTTGTCCTTCTTTGAGGGTAACAATGGGTATGATACCTCTTTCCCTTTAACTGGAGTTGCCTCATTTTTCTTCCCATGGGCACGTTCACTCTTACTCTTCTTCCCCTCTTCTCTCTTCTCATTTTTTCATTTTTTTGTTTTTGTTTTTGTTTTTCTTTATTCTTCTATTCATTTATTTCTTTCTTTTCATCAATTATTGGTCCCTTCTTCAACTGGTCTTCTTCCTCTTCCTTCTCTTCTTCTTTTTCTTCTTCAACAACTAATTCTTGGTTCTCAGCAACTAGTCTCCCCTCATCTTCAGCAATAATGGCCCTCCTACCTTTGGTCATGACAACCTTACACTTTTCCTTTGGATTCTTTTCTGTATTGGCTCCAAAATTGCTTGAAGGCTTGTCTGCCAATTGTTTGGCCAACTGTCCCACCTGAATTTCAAGGTTTTTAATGGCCGACTCTGTGCTTTTATGATTTGACATAGAAACCTGCATAAATTGAGCAAGAGTCTCTTCCAGTTTTGTCGTCCTCTTGTATAAGTTAGGCCCTTGTTGTTGCGGCCTATTGGATGGCCCACCCTGGTCTTTGTTGAATTGGATCCCTGGGTGAGTTCTCCACTGTCCTTGTTGCTGGTTGTAATTCAGGCCATGTTGGAAACCTGAGTATCCACCTGCATTAAAATTTGGTCTTGGCTGATTCCCCATGTAATTTACTTTGTGAGCTCCACCACAAATAGTGCAACCTACAACCTGCAAAATAATAGAATGTGAAGGTTGACTAACATTTAATTGAGTTGACAACTTACTTAATGTCTCTATTAAGGTCTCAAGCTGCTTGGACAACAACTTGTTCAGTGCCAACAAAGCATCCTCTGATGAAAGCTCTAACAAACTTCTCTTGGTGAGAATGTGTGTCCTGTCACGCAAGATAGCATGATCACTAGCAGCCATGTTTTCAATCAATTCTATTGCCTCTTTTGGGGTCTTCAATTTAATTTTCCCCCCAGCAAAAGCGTCAAGTAATTGCTTTGACTGTGGCCTTAACCCATCAATGAAGATATTAAGCTGAATAGGTTCAGAGAATCCGTGAGTTGGAGTTTTCCGCAGCGAAGTCATGACCTTGGAGTGATAATGGAGTTTGGGAACAGATTTGTTCACATAGGAGCATAGTGCCGTTGTCGACGATTACCTGCAGAGGGGTGGTCTGTGATGCTGGCAGTTGGAGGTGCTTGGTGATGCAAGATTGTATGAAATTATGGGTACTCCCTCCGTCAATGAGTACCGTCACTCTGAAGTGGTGAATAAACCCAAAGAGTCAGAATGCGTCGAGAGTCGAGGCACTGGAAAAGGAATTAAAGCTAATTTGGGCGAGGGTGGGGTCTGGGGAGGGTGGTATGGGAGGTGGGGAAATGGGGGTCTGAGAAGGGTGGTCAGGTCCTAGGTCGTCCTCGTCGACAACAAGCAAGAAGAAACGAACCTTGCATTTGTGGGAAGGTGCCCACTTCTCGTCACAATTATAACACAGACCGTGTTAACGCTTATGGGCCATTTCCTTAGAGGTGAGGCGGTGGACCTGGGTGTAGGAATGATTGGGAGTACCAGTGGGTACCGGTGAGGGTAAGAATGGTGGATGGGCTATGTGGATGATGGTGATTGAGGCTGGTGGCCACGGGCAAAAACTGAGGCAGCGATCTTCGAGCTTATCTTCCTGTAAGAGATAGCCTAAGGAAGGGAGATAGGCTGGAGTGCCTGTATCTCATGACGCAATTTCGGCGTGAGACCCGATATGAAGCAGCTGAGCAAGAATGATGGCGGTAAGCCGATGATGTGGTTGGCGAGGCACTCAAACTCATGGAGGTAATCATTGATGGACCCTTTCTGAGTGAGCTTGAATAACACGCCCTTGGGGGCGTCATAAAATGTCGGCGCGAACCGGGTCTCCAGTGCTTGCAGCAATGACAACCACGACGTGATTAAGCTGTTTCAAAACATCCATTGAAACCAGCTTAAAACGGGTCCTTCCATATAAAACGAAGCGATGGTGACGCGTTCTTCATCCAGTGTATGGTGATAGTCGAAGAATTGGGAGATCTTGAAGATCCATCCCATGGCGTTGTTGCCGTCGAAATGAGAGACGTCAAGTTTGATGTGGTGGTGGGAAGAAAGGGGAAAAAGGGTGGTGGGGGTAAGGGCGGGGGTGAAGGTGGAGGGTGTTGGTGTTAGAGTTACAGGAGCTACAACTACTCTTGTATGGAGTCGAGGCGCAAGGAGAGGTCATGGTGGGTCTGGGTTAGACGGAGAACCGCCTCTTCCAAGCGATTGGTGGTCTTGGAGCAGGTGTTGTGCTCTGCCATGGGGACGTCGATAGGTCAGACTAAATCATAGGGATTATCCCTTGGATTCAAGATCAAGGGTAGTCTCCAGGGAGAAGAACGATAAACAAAAAGCTGAAAATGAATATTCCTCCCTTCATTTAGTGCGCTTCTTGCTATTTAAAAGCCCTCGAGGTACACGAACCTTCCATTACACAGAGACACGTACACAAAATAACAAAACGGACAATTGCTGACAACTTTCTAATTACAGAATACTAACTAATTGCACACTCCTATTACGTCTCGACAGTTACACAAATGGCCTAAGGTTGCACCTAATCAGGAAAATTTATTGTAGAGGGTCCCCTTTACAAACTATTTACGTAAAGGGGTCCCTTTTCTAAGTATTTATGGAGGGGGTCTCTTCTTACGCTGATGCCGCCAGCAGGATTGGCGAGATAGGTGTGCCGCTATTCGCAATAGCGAGAAGCGTGCTTGGCGGAGAGAAGATGGTGCCGCCATTGTCGTTGGCGAGATAGCTGACGTGGAAGCTGTCTCGCTGCTCCCACTGGCGAGATACATTGTCTCCTTCCTTCATATTGCTATACTGCATCCACCCAATGGACCCATGAATAAGTTTCGGTGCGGCAAATTTACTGTAAATGAAGCAAATGGAACAAAACACCAAATGAAAATAGACAGAGCAGCTCAAGCTATTTCCACAAACACACAAAGCAAAAACCTTGATGGGGGTTATGGTTTTAACAATTAGCCCTCTTCAATCTGCATCCAAAGCTTAAATCCCTCAAGCACAGAAAACCATACTCACCAATTAATGTCTTCTCAACCTTCTACAGTGTTGGAGAAGATCTCCAACAGTTCTCAAATGCAATGACTTGCCACATACAAAGTAATGGGAAAACCCCAATTTCTTATAGAACACACTGATGAGATATAGCATCAACCATCAACCAAGAATTCCTTCGAAATCCAACCTTTGTTGAAACAAAAGAAACCTAGAAACAAATAAACAACCCCCCCCCCCCAAAAAGTTCTCCGCTTCAGCATTCAGCATTCCTAAAAACAATCTTAGGATATAAAATCATAAGAAACCCAAGAAAACTGAAGAGGAATTGCCATCTGGGTAGACATGAATTATTTGAAAAAAATGGAGTTGTTGGGTTGAGAAAGAATGGGTACCTGAGATTGAGGTTGATGCACCACTTCACTTCATCACTGTGCCGTGTCTTTGCATTCAGACAGCAGAGTTGAAATATACAACACATAACAAATTCAGTCATTTAAGCTGTCTCGCCGGAAGCAATGGTGGCACAATGGGGGAGGCTTCTCCAGTCATGCTGGCGGCACACCCACGTCACCATGCATCTCGCCAGTTGTGCTGGCGGCACACTCACCATATAGCCACGTCACGAAGTTTCTCGTCATTGACAATGGCGACACACTTATCTCGTCAATCCTGTTGGTGACATCAGCATAAGAAGAGACCCCCTCGGTAAATACTTAAAAAAGGGACCCCTTTACATAAATAATTTGTAAAAGGGACCCTTTACAATAAATTTATCCACGTAATCATGCAGGTAAGCTGGTCTGTGGGTCTCTCTCTTGGGCCGAGGGTGCTGTGCTGTATCACATTCCAAAGTTCCTAAATTCCAATAAAGTCATCAAGTGTCGTTGTGTTAATTGTTTAGGTAACAAAAGTCACAAACTTTCATTCAATAAATCGAGTCTTGCTATTCTTGTCCTATTCACATTGTTTATTCCGATGTATGGGTCAAACTTCAATAAAATCAAATCCAAAGTTTTCATTGATTTATTTTCACTTTATGTCTAGTTGTATCCAGTAAAATCAAATCTGATTTTTTCAATATATTTCCAGTCTTTAAATCCCTTATCGAAAAATCAATTAAATGCCAAAATTAAAACTCTTTACACTGGCAACGACGGTGAATACATACATTAAGTTATGCGTTCGTTCCTGCAAACCCATGACATTTCTCATTTAACAACTTTTGCCCATACCTCTGAACATAATGGAATCTCTGAATGTAAGCATTGTCATCTTATCGAAACATCCCATTGTCTCTTGAATCATGCATGCATCCCTCCCATTCAAATTTGGTGTTATGCGTAGCAAACAGCTGCGTATCTTATTGATCGAATGCCTACCCTCACAGTAAACAAAAGAAAATGATCATTTTGGTCAATAAGATGCTCTTAAAAATCATGGGAATTGCCAAATTGGAGCTGCATGGAATGAAAATTGAGATTGTTCGGTCAAGGAAAATAAAACATTCACAAGAATCATAAGAAATCTTAAATTTAATTTCTATTGACTAGATTTCAAATCTCACGGGTTTGTTTAAATTATATATTTTTATATTTATATTTAATACTTATTTTAAAAATATATGTAGCTTCTATGTTTTGTGAATTGTTTTTTTCAATACAAATCCCGAGTTTAATTTAATTTACATCCACATGTAAAGGGAAATTACTTAACAAGTATGAAATTTTGATTGCCATTCTCATTCCTCCATCCCAATAAAAGCAATACAGTAAACACTAGTATATAGTTTAATCTGTTGTTACACATGCTCCTCTGATTAATCATCCTTGTCATTGTTTTCTTTCTGAGGCAATGAATCTTCAGGCCTATCATCATATTTTGTCAATGCAATTAGAATCCGAAGAACGAGTCTACCAACATGACGAAATAGAAGAAGGCGAATTCCAATTGGAAAAAATCCAAAAAATAAACCCAACAAGATGAGGGAAGTGTACACAACTCCAATGACAATAATAGTACGGGAAAGAGCATAGTTGTTGGCCACAACTAGATGTACTGCAGCCATAAATGCAATTGGTACGGTTGAAAAGGCAAGAACCAAACAACACATTGCAAGGATAGTTGCTCCTGTTGCCAATTTATGATCAAAAATCAGTGCCATCAACATGAGTCCACATGCAATAACAGAGCTATACATAGCTATCATGTTGAAGGTGGTGAATACCCAAAAAAATGGTTTATCAGCCAAAATTGCCATCCCTATATTTTTTGGGTCTTTAGCATCTGAACTATATACGCCTCCAGGCACAGTGAAACCAGCAGCAAATGTCACAGTGACCATCAACGTTGCCACAACTAAAAATGTGTTGATGAGATCTTTTAAGCTCAATTGCATTCTGGGCGATTGTTGCCATTGAGAACTCAACATATCATTTACTTTTAGGAGGGCACCAGCTTCTTTTAATACTAGATTAGCAAGGAACTACATGAAAAATGGAGAAGTTCAGGAAAAAAAAAAGTAGAAATAAACATGAGATGTCATGCATCATCAATAATTACAAGTTATAGTGTTTAGATATATTCACAATGAAACCAAAAGAGTACCTTTTTTATAATGAGAGAATATTATATATGAAGCATATCAATTATAGTTGATATTCATATCTCAAATAATATAATTTAATAGCATTTCATGTCATTTTATATAATTCCATTTTATCTTTTATCATTCATTGAAACATATAACTCTATTGCATGATGCCATTATATATGAAGCCTTAAGCACTTCTGCTACAGATATTAATTATTGATCATACCTTTCGAATTGTCATTTGCTTTTTCGAAGCTAGATGAACGATATCCCGAGCCGTAAAGCCGTCGTTATTCGAGCAGTTAACATCAGTCTTCTTATCTTGAGTGATGAAGTACAAAACTTTAGGAAACAAATTTATTGAAGCCAAATGCAATGCAGTGTTTCCATCATTGTCTTTCTGGTTTATAGTAAATTGGTCGATCTTCGAATTTTTCAATAGGTATTGTACCACTTTACTTTTTCCATTTTTCGCTGCAACATGAAGAATGTTTTGACATTTTTGGTTGAGGAGAAGATTAATAGGCCATTCATGTTGAAGAAAATCATTTATCACCCTAACATGACCCTTTTTGCAAGCAAGGTGAATAGGAAGATGACCCTTTTTGTTCCCTTCCAAGGCAGTTTGATTTGAACTATCAATTGAATTTTCTAAGAGTATATGAAATCCCTCAACATAACCGATATAAGCTGCATAATGAAGGGGAGTACCTCCATCTTCATCTCTTAAGTAAACTAGTTCTGGTCTTTTTGCTAGTATCCCATTTATTAGATCTACAGTTGAACAAACCAAAGTAAAATAAATTAATTAGATTTTGCTAACGACAAATTAAAGAATCTTAGCATATTTTATTAAATATTTTTAATTATTCAAATATTAAAAATTACATAACTTTTACATTTGCGATAAAATATATTTTTCTAATAAAAATTGTACCTTATTATTATGATAAGTATGCCTAATTCTTCGTATATACTGTGACATATGGCGAGTTTATAATAAACGTATTTAGGCCTAGAACTTTTTCCTGTGTTCTTCTTATTTAAATATTTTTTTATGGTGAACTTCATTATTTTTAAATTATTTTAGTAACTTTGGTCTTTCATATTATAAATAGGGTTAAGTATACAAAAAAAAAGGCATGTGGATTAGTCTAACATGTTCAAACCCCCTGTTCATTACGTAACCTTGTTACATGCAGTAAATTAGGTATTCAAATGTTGCACCTCCCATTTTGAATTTCGCATATTCTGATTTTTAAATATCTCCAAATCATCATTTTCATATTATACCTTTCCTCTTTCTCAACATGCTACTCCAGAGGGAGTCCCACTTGTTCTCATATACTCCATCTAAGTGTTTCTCCACGGTTCGGTCTTCCTCTTCGTCTCCATTTGCATTCACACATAATCATCTCACAAACTTTCATTTGTTCCTCTTCATCTTCATTTGTGTCGATTCCACTATTGATTTCTTCCATTCTTTATTAAGCTTTTATTTTATGAACAAATCTTTTCCAAAGAGGAATTGTGGCAATTGTATTCGGAACAGGTATTCTGGAAGCTTTTATTTCGGTTACAGAATGACCTTTTTGGAACACGATTTTAGTTCTAGAATACGTGCTCCATAATAATGAAACAAAGCTTCTGAAATTCCTTTTCCAAAAATATGTATATTTGTTTTGGAACATGCAATACAGAATATTGATAGCATTTTTTCAAAATACCTATTCTAGAAGCATATTTTATGTTATCGGGAAAGTTTACTCTGAAACTCAATCTATGTTCTAGAATAACCATTTCATAAACTATTTTGAAGAATAAGAATAAGTGTTCTAAAAACCTTTTCCAAAATAGCTATTTCGAAATGTAAAAATTACCTTTGAGACTGATCATTTCAAAAGTATGTTATGATAACCTATTTTGGAATAATTGTTCTAGAAAATAAAAGTTACCTTTCCAAATGACCATTCTGAAAAGGTGATTCTTGATGAAAGAGTTATTTTTGTCCATACAAATAAAGTAGAAGGTGCATGATATAAGTTGAGAGGTACAAGATTCAAATGTGGTTAAATTATATGCCCTAGGAAATAAATGGGCTTATAGAATTGACTTGGGTTTACTTCCCTTGGCCCACAACTTAATAAGTTGGGTCATATAGTTAATAGAAGATTTAAAAAAACAAACATGGGACTAAAGTGAAAAAGAAAATAAAAAAATCAGGAAAATTAACTAAAAATATAAAATTGTTTTTTTATATAGAATAAAAAGTCTACAATCTTGCCTCATGCAAATTGCAATTAGGAAAATTGTAAATATACACTCTATTATGGGTGGATTGGTACGAGAATAGACAAATAAATAGAAAAAAATAGATAGACATAATGATAAAAAAAATAGAATGACAATAAGATGAATGATACAATAGATATATATGTTTATAATTACCCTTACAAATAATATAACTAATTGGTTGGTCTGAGTCTGTTGTTAAATTAATTGGTATGTCATTGATCCAATGATCCAATCTAACCTGATTGATTCTGTGGTTGAATTGATAAATTAATTCCATTTAGCATGAATCAATTTGATTGAATCGATTGAACCAATATTAGTTATTTTTATTAAAATGTAAAATTTAATGAATAAAAAAATAAATCTAGAACCTAAAAATCATTTAGTGGATCAACTTACCATCAAATCATCATTGATTAATTATTAAATATATAATTAATTAATACATATAGTTATATTTTATGTTAGTTACAACAGTTCATAGGATGATTCAATCAGGAACTCATCAACCGAGTGTTTTGACCGTACGGACAACCAATCCTATTTTTAAACTTATGCGTGCAGGTCTACTTTGTCTATAACTTAAATATCGAACTCTATTTACTTCTTTTATCTAGAAAGTAAGATTCTGGACTAAAGTATCCTTTCTACTTAGTTCAAATTTTATTAACAATACTTTTCTTATAAAAATATATGTCCAACTCTATTTAAAAGCTTATGAAACAATTGCTTAATTAAAATACCACAAATACAGTAATTTAGTCTAAAGAAGCAGGATTTACCAGATTTCCGTTCTAACAGGGCTGCATGGAGTGGAGAGTTTCCAAGGCACTGTGGAAGATCCACAGGGAATGGAATTTCCAATAGAAGATTCAGAATTTCCACATTCCCATTCACTACTGCCAAATACAGTGGTGATCGCCTTGACTTGTTCAAATAATGAACCACATCATTATCTGCACAAAAAATCTCCTTTATCACATCAACATCCCCACTGTGGATAGCCTCGTGCAAAGGAGTATCCCCATGTTCATTTGTTTCTCTTGTTATCTCTTTATCATTCATCTCTTCATGGTTTGACTTCTCTATGGCATATTGTGAGAGAATGATGTTGACTATAGTAGAGTTCTTGGACCTCACAGCAACATGAAGTGGAGTATCTCCTCTTACGTTTCTCCTAATAAGAAGCTCAGGAAAATGATGGGCAATCAGCTCAGCAATATGCTCTCCCTTATGATATGCTGCCACGTGAAGCAATGAATCACCTGCTCCAGTGACTTGATAAAAAATATCAGACAAAGATAGTTTCCTTTTTCTGCATTGTTGATTCAAAACCCCAACAAAGTTATCCACATTCCCATCTTCAACAGCATTGTACAACTCGCGAACCATAACTTTTCCAACAAGTTCCTTATGCAATAATAGTCTCACCGGTTGTGAAGAAGCTGCTGCCTCTTGACTTGAGAATTGTGTGTTCTTCAGTTCCTCCATCCTCCTGTTGCATCTCTGTCTCCAGCTTGAGTCATCTGATTCGATAGGAATTTGCAAATGATTATGATTATGATTCATGATTTAGGTATATGATAATTGAGTAACACCCAAATCAAGTGCAATAAATCCAGAAAGATGAAGGTTGTGACTTGTGATTTATCCTTAACAGATGTGAACCGCAATTAATACACGAGAAGACCGTTAATTAAGGAAATGATGGTGCTTGTGTCTTTATATTATTTTACTAATACTGTCAAAAAAAATATTTTTTCAATGAATTAAATAATTACTTCGCATGTAACATTGTCATACGATGTTGTGTGTGAACGTAGTATATGGTAGGATTATTCGGTACATAAGATTATATAGTAATCTTTGGTTGACGCGAAGTCTGATTTTCGAACCTTTTCACTCGTGAACTGTCATGCTTAAATCCTAAATTTATTTTCCCATAGATCGATCTTAAAAAGAGTGGAAGATGTCGACAATGATAAAATTTAAACTCACCTCGTATTTGTAATGACGAGGTATACCATTTTGTGACAACAAGGCCTAAACAACGACAAAGTTTGTTTAAATTAAGAGTAATTATACATTAATATTTAGGAGTAATAATATTTTTAGATTCAGAAATGTTAATTAGTGTCATTAGAATATTGATTAAGAAATGAAAAGAAAAAATATTTCTACTGAAATGCGTAAAATTATATTATTCATAATTTCTTTTTACACTCTCCTATAATTTTTACAATAAATATTTTTTTATTTTAGTTTTCCTACCAACATTGATTAACAAGAGCTTTTTAGATACCCTACTTTGCTAAATACTTAATTAATATTCCCTCTTATACCCTACTAGTATATGGTAGCATTATTGGGTGCATAGGAGTATATAATAATCCTTGGTTGACGTGAAGTCTCAGATTAATTTTTAAGCCTTTTTACACTTCGACGCTTAATTTATTTTACCACACGATGGTCTTAAAAAGAACGGAAGATGTGGACAACGATAAAATTTAAATTTACCTCGTTGTTGGATGACATGTTAGTAACAGCGAGACCAAGACAATTGCAAGGAGTATCTTGTTTTTTAGTACCTGATAACAACATAGGGAGGGTAGCACTCTCTGCTAGAACAGACAAATGCATAAATAGAAGTTCTGCAGAAGCACGCAAGTGGATGGATGATACCGATGTCTAGTTCATTCTTCTATGCATGCTCCATACATTTGCTTAATTTAAAACGTTGTTTCCTTTTGCAAAACCAATTTCATATTCGTATTGAGAGGAGGATATCGCTCAAAATTGACAAATAGATCATGATTTTTTCCTCACGCATGACACAAGTGGTTGCAACTAATTAAAGTACATAGCATGCACAAATAAACACCAGGGCTGATGAGACACTATATAAAAGGAAAATTATAACACGACAAAGAAGGGTTATTTTCACTTTTCAGGTTAGACCGTTAGAGTTAAGCGTCCTCAATGACTCAATGTCCATTCATACTAACGCACCATAAATCATCACACAATAGAACTACTAATGAGTAATGACCGTGTCATGTGGCTTAATTATTACTTGTTAGATTAGAAACACAAACTGTCAAACTCTGTAAGTACTTTTAACAAATTTCAATGATTCGATCGGGAACCCATATCATTTAGCGGGGTGTCAATTGTTCTTATAATCAAAACTTGCTGTGGTCTCTTGGCTTTTCTAGTCTACTAATGACCAATGTCTCTAATTTTATGGCCTTCACATATATAACTAATGTGATTGGTGAAACTAGAGTATGTCGTTCTCACAATTTAGTCGTTGATAGTTACTATGTTCCAAAATAATGTTCCAAAATCATATATGTATGCAAAATCTATGTTTGCCTAAAAACAGTGTAGCTATGTTTGGGCTAAACTTCCTGCATCTCCATAAATTGCCATTGGTACTCCATTTCATCCTGGAAAGACCAATCTAAAATATGATTTTGCATTTTGGATGGAGCTTTCGGAAATGTAATGGGGTGCAGGAAGTAATTTATGGAAGTGTAGGTAGCAACAGTCCTAAACCAGAGCCCATGAGGAACTCTGGAACATAGTCCACACGACCCATATAGAAGGAAGTAAGGTACAGTTTATACTTATATTCATAAAAAAGGCTAAAATTTGCAGTTATGTTCTACTTCTTAGTCATTTATGTCAGGATTTTCTTATGACAAAACAAAACTGGAAATTCTTTTAAACATTATATTGATTGCTCATGTATTTTTCTTTCTTGATTCACAAATAATATTAGTGCTTAAACAGAATGAAGCAATGTACAGTTGTGTCTTGTCAAATTACTTTGTGAATTTATAGCTAATTCACTGTCTCATCTGGCACTGCATGCGGTTGGACTTGTGCAGTATAATATTACTTCAATGCAAATTAGAAGACATTTTTTGGGGAATAATATTTATTATGTACGTTAACCCACTGCTAGCATCCTAACTGCGCTGTTTTTGGAATGTTTATGCAAAAACATTAGCTACTTTTTAGATTAGGAAACAATATGATTTGAAACTCTTGCTTTTGCATTTACCATTTGAACACTGAACTGGAAAACTAAATAAAGAATGTGCAGTTATTCATAGAGAAATTATTAGGAATTAGAATAAGAATTCAAAATATGAATTATATTTTTACTAACAAGTGCTTTAGAATTTCTATCTCTATAAACTTGAAAAGCAAAGTTAAAACTCACCAAAAATTATAGAATAATTTTTAAACGAGTTGTTTATCATTTTAATTTTTTTTTTTACAATACCCTGGATTGTGTTTTTAGAATTAGATCTTATGTCAATAATTAAAGAATCTAGTTCAATTAGTTAAATAAGATGAGTAAATTATTACAAATCGTTAATATTTATCTTAGATTTTGAATTCCTACCGGTAAGAAACAACTTTTGCCATTAAGTTAAAATGATAATTTCCTCCTTTCTAATTATAGTAAAAATAGGGCATATTAAATAACTATCCTATAGGGGGAAGCAGCACATTATAAAACTACCAATAACTACCAAAGCCAAGGGAAAACTTGCGGAGAGCCATTGGAACTTTGCCTGCCTGACAACACGATTGATTTCCACCACAATTCCTGCAATGTCAGTCCCTTCCTTCTCTCTTCTTCATCTCTCCAAAACCAGAAAACAAAAGAAGCACACCCATCAAAGGAAAAAGAATATTTTGAAATCAAAAGGATGAGAGTGAAAGAGAAAATGGGTTCAAACGCCTTCTTCTCTTCCATTCTCTATTTTTTCCTCCTAGCTACATTGGTCTCCTCTGCCCCATTCCTTTCTGGTACATTCTTTTTCCTCAAGTTGCAACCTTTTTTACGTGTCACATTTAATGATGGGTACTCGTATTTGTTAAGATTGGCTTAATGTGATTGATTTTGTGTGTCAACACAGATGACATATTTGGAGCTGAAGCATCCACTGGCCGTGCCCTCCTACAGGCTAAGAAAGGTAACATTTTGTTCTGCCTCCTTTCTCTTTATATTTCTAGTTTTACCTTAATGCATGTACCCTGAAATATTTGTTGTGTTTATACATCTTTAATGGATTTCCTTTCGATTCTAATGTGGAAATCATAATGTAACCAATAGCTTGTTTGATTCTGTGTCTCGGACATGATTTTTCACAATATCATTTTAAGAAGTTAATAGTTATAATTTCCACATCCTAAACGTGATTTCTTACTTCTTAACGATATTCCAAACAGGCGACAAGTAACTAAAATCAGGTTAATTCTTTTGAACCGGATTTTATTGTTCATTCCATGTGAAAACAAATTTTTGCATTATGATTCTCTATGGGGAATAAAGAGATTATATCTGTAAAGCATGTCAAAATTTATTAGGTTCTCCTCAGAAACTCCACCTACTTGGATATTAATTATTGTCCAAATTATTCCTCTTTCTAATCTTTCTTTTTCCTTTAAAATAAAAATCCTTTCGATTCTCTGGTTTATGCTCCTTATACATTTCTTTATTTATGGGTGATGTCCAAGTAAAAGAAGGATTGACTACAGGAGTTATTTGTAAAAATATTGAGGAAACCACCTAGTCCTTTGATGTTAATTATTTGGAATATGGAGGGTGATATTCCAAATCTTCAAAAGCATATTATTTGGAGAAAAAAATCTTTAGTGTTACCTCTCATCCTTTAATTGTACATAAGAAAAATTATACTGTTGGCCCAAAAAATGACCCCTTGCTAGAAGACAATGGGTTATGCAAAGGTTGGATGGTGATAGGTAAGCAAAAGCAAAGGAGCTTAGTCCTTTGAATTATTCAATGTTAATTCTCAGCTCTCTATCATTAGTTTTTTTTTTTTTTTTTAACTTTAGTTTTCCCTCTTCCTATCCTTATCTTTGCAATAATTCTTCCCTTTTTGATTCATTTTACTTTCTTAATTTTCTTTTCTGAGTACTTAAAGAAAAAATTATCTAAACAATACCCAATTGCCCTCGAGAATAGCACCGTTATTTATTATTAAGAACCCAAATTTTCTTGTAAGCTCTAGGCAAATGAATCCGAGTATTGTAAGTACTGATAAGTGAAAAATTTACCAATAAAAATTCAGATAAATATCAGTATTTTTCCTTTTAGAGGGCAAGCCCTGGTGCAGCGGTAAAGTTGTGCCTTGGTGACTTGTTGGTCATGGGTTCGAATCTGGAAACAACCTCTTTGCATATGCAAGGGTAAGGCTGGATACAATATCCCTCCCCCATAAGAGGGCGAGCCCTGGTGCAGCGGTAAAGTTGTGCCTTGGTGACTTGTTGGTCATGGGTTCGAATCTGGAAATAGCCTCTTTGCATATGCAAGGGTAAGGCTACGTACAATATCCCTCCCCCATACCTTCGCATAGCGAAGAGCCTCTGGGCAATGGGGTACGAAGTTTTTTTATCAGTATTTTTCCTTTTGGAAAAAAGTAGGTTTATAACTTACATTTGAAGGTGCTATACTTTTTCATTGATGACTAAGAAAGTAAAAAAGTTTTAGTGGAGGCATGAGTCACCTATGTTACACTAATGCTTCACCACTCATGAGAATGTATTTATCAAAATAGGTTATCAGAATGGATGTACTTGTGTGCACTCTGAAGTCTGAACCCATTAGCCACGCAAACTTTTATACTCTCTTTACAATTTTCCAATGTTGTAGAGGAATTATGGAAAAAAGTTGAACTCTACGGCAGTATTTAGTTTGTCTTTCATCTTCATTTTAAATTAAAATACTTTGTTGCTTTCATTTTATAGAGAGTTCATTAACCAAAACATATCAACTAAAGAGGAAAACAGTTTTGGAATTTGTATCATGAAATAGTTATTTTGGAGAGATTTTCACCCAACCATTCCAAAAAGGTTAATCTCTTCATTGCTTTTGTTTATAAGGATTTTTAGTCAAAGGAAGAAAAAGAAAAGAGAGAGAGAGAGCATATTAACTAAAAAATATATTTTATTTTTAGGAGTGTTAGTAACACGTTCTGTTACTCTTACTCCCATTCCAATACTCACTCTCTTATTAGGTCAAATTTGCCTAGATTTTCACTAAACATGTGGGTTCTATTTCTTACTTAATAGGTCTCATTTCAAAGTAATAAGACCTACATGAATTTCAATCAAAATAAAAAAAATACCTTAGTAGAACAGAGTTATAGAATGTGATATCAACATTTTTTTCATTTTTTTTTCAATGTGAAGCATCTCCTCTAATTTTTTCATGATTGAGCTAATAAAATGAGAACTTATGTGCAGCCTGTGGAGTTGACTTTGAGAACCAGAACTACACAGTCCTCACAAGCCAATGCAAGGGACCCCAGTACCCGCCAAAGGTGTGCTGTGAGGCTTTCAAGCAATTTGCTTGCCCTTTTGCAAATGAGATCAATGACATGACAACTGATTGCTCCTCAGTTATGTTTAGCTACATCAACATCTATGGCAAATACCCCCCTGGCCTGTTTGCCAATGAGTGCAAAGAAGGGAACCAAGGCCTTGATTGCAGCCAAGTCAAACCAGCCAACACTTCTACCTCTTCCAACACCATTCATGTGGCTGCTCCTCCTCACTTTTTCTCACTCATGACCATTGCTGCTTTCCTGGGATTCTTGTTCCACTTGTTCTGAAAGGATGATATGTGAAAAATTTAAGAAAGAGTAGCTCTTGTATTATTGAACACTCTTTCCAAGATATTTGGAGTGAGAATTCTATATCCACCCTTCATGTGATATGATGCTTGAATTTATATGATCTGATCAAGAATCGAGATTGCCAAGAAAAGTATATTATTGACAATTTCATTATTATTTTTTTCTTCTTGTTTTCCTTTATGGATACAAAGTGCAAAATGTGGTTTTGTGCCCTGCACTCTAAACCTTCCTTGAAATTTTTTACAAGGAAAAGTATGTAAAATTTGTTCATATAATTATTTTAATCAGTTTATTAGTACTAGTATCTGATATTATTTAGAGTTACTCCTTAGATAATTTGTAGCATGTTAGTACTTT
The DNA here is from genome assembly GCF_000004515.6 of Glycine max. Lineage (NCBI taxonomy): Eukaryota > Viridiplantae > Streptophyta > Magnoliopsida > Fabales > Fabaceae > Glycine > Glycine max. The sequence continues at coordinate 10,933,144 of NC_038248.2, forward strand.
TTTATAATCTTGTAAATTATATTTCAAAAAAAAATATTATACATAATAATTTTATTCAACTCAAACAAGATTATCTCTTGTAAAAGATATATGTAATCTCTAAAAAAATATTTTTTTATGGTAAAGCTGGATTTTATTAATAATGATCAAAAGCAGAAATTACATCATTATAAATTATTTCGTCTACTTCAAAAGAGACCTCCTCAATCCAGCAATTATCACGATAAATAAAAGATAGAAATGTTAATCTTGGCCCCCTTCCCCGCTAGCAACCATTTGCATTCAGCCTTAACTAGTTTGTTCAAAGAATTATTTTAAACAATTGTTGTCAATTTAAACACTAACTCATATACCTAAGTAATTTAAGGACTAAACTATAAGTGTAAAAGGACTAGAGATCCTATTTGCCTTTTTTTAACTTTAACGGACAGTATCAAATCAGAATTATAAATGACTTATCTGGAATTTCAGCTAAAATATTATAGTATCATTACACATCATTTTAAAAGCTTATGTAACAAAGCAATTCTTCTGAAAACTAAAATTATTATGTGAGAGTGAAAAATTAGTTGAATATATCATTAATTTATTGAATAAAAAATTGCTCAGTGCATGAATAACATCGCCTTCATAAAAGGGAAAAGGGGAAGATGATTTAAGGTGGGGTTATGATTTGTTAGATATTGATATCGTACACATGTACTTATTAAAATTTGGAGTTGGCACACGTCATGGTAGATATGACTAAAGTGGGTTCTCAAACTTCACACGTCGACTTTGAGAGATACCTTTGTTAATAGAATAGGAGGGGGGGACCTACAAAATTAATGATTCTGACTCTCAAGTAAGTATATGACTTAAGAGATAAATATAGAGTAGAAAAACACAAGTATGCAAGCAGGTGTGCATGTGTTCAGGGTTCGACGGAATTTGGTATTTATAGGAGAGGAGTAGAGTTACGGGTCCTTGTTTGTAGAGGTTGTTATAGCCTTTGCAGATAATTCTCTGCTTATAGATAAGAGCTGGTAGCTTATAGATAATGTTAGAGATAATATGTAGCTTAAGGATAAAGGCTAGGAGATAATTGTACCTTATAGATAATTTGTAGTTTGAATACCTACCAAGAGATATGGAGATTCAAATATATTCACATAATAAGAGGTTAGAGATAACCTTTGAGTTAGGGAGCCCGATTGCTAAGGGTCGAGTGTCTGTGCTCATGTTCTAGGGCTGACGTGGAGGGTTGACATGTGTCTTAGAGTGTCATGTAGGGTTCCACGTGTATTTTGTGGACCTTGGATAATACATAAGCCCCCCAAGCTCTGAGCCAGGTTGCAGGCGAAAGAGATTGTTCAGTGTTAAAGATTGTTGAATGTCTGAGGTAGTAGCCTTGACAAGTCCCCAATCATGGATGTGTGTTTGTCCGATGTTGGGGGTGGTAACCTCAACAGGTGAAGGAATGACAAGTCGATGTGGTTTGTCAAGCCCTCGAGCCTGGACAAGTGTTGTCTGCGCTATTTCTATCAAGTTGTCTGGAATGGACATGTAGAAGCAAGCTTCATGATGATGAATCAAGTTGATTCAATATATTTTGATGATAACAAAAGATGATGACAAAAATCCCAAGAGAATGATTTCAAGATTGAGTCAAGAACAATTCAAGAATCAAGAGAAGTTTTATTTCAAGATTCAAGAAAAGATGAATTCAAGTTTCAAGAGAAGAAATCAAGAAGACTTCACAAGGGAAATATTGAAAAGATTTTTCAAAAAACAAACATAGCACAGTTTTGGTTTTCAAAAGAGTTTTCACAAAATTTTCTAAGTTACCAGAGTTTTTACTCTCATAATCGATTACTAGTGGCAAAGTTTGTTTTCAAAAGCTTTAAATTGAATTTACAACCTTCCAATTAATTTCAAAATTGTGTAATCAATTACAAGATATTGGTAATCGATTACCAGTGTGTTTGAACGTTGAAATTCAAATTCATTTGTGAAGAGTCACATCCTTTCATAAAAAGCCTTGTGTAATCGATTACAAGAATTTGATAATCGATTACCAGTGACAAGTTTTGAACAAAAATTAAAAGATGTAACTCATCCAATGGTTTTTAGATTTTTCTAAAGGTTATAACTCTTCCAATGGTTTTCTTGACCAGACTTGAAGATTCTATAAAAGCAAGACCTTGATTTGCATTTAAAGAAGAACTTACAACCTTTACAAACAACAATCATTACAATCTTTTACAACCTTTGAATCTCTTTGAGCATCTTCTTGAATTTCTTCTTCTTCTTCTTCCTTTGAAAAAAGCTTTCTAAAATTTTCTGGTTTTCCAAACCTTGAAAACAAAAGTGTGCTATTCATCTTTGTCATTCCCTTCTCCCTTTGCCAAAAAGAATTTGCCAAGGACTAACCGCCGGAATTCTTTTTGTGTCTCTCTTCTCCCTTTTCCAAAAGAACGAAGGACTAACCAGCCGAATTCTTTTGTGTCTCTCTTCTCCCTTGTCAAAGAATTCAAAACGACCCAGTCTGAGAATTCTTTTGATTCTTCCCTTTCCCTTATACAAAAAATTTCAAAGAACTAATCACCTGAGATATCTTTTGTATCCTCCTTCACAAAGTTTCAAAGGACTAACCGCCTGAGAACTTTGTCTTAACACATTGGAGGGTACATCCTTTGTGGAACAAGTAGAGGGTACATCTACTTGGGTTGTTGTAACTGAGAACAAGAGAGGGTACATCTCTTGTGGATCAGTTCTAGTGGAGGATACATCCACTAGGTTGTTAAAAGAGAACAAGGAAGGGTACATCCCTTGTGGATCTTTGCTTGTAAAGGATTTTACAAGGTTGAAAAGAAATCTCAAGGATCGCAGGTTGCTTGGGGACTAGATGTAGGCACGGGTTGTTGCCGAACCAGTATAAAACTCTTGTGTTTGTCTTCTTCTTCCCTACACTCTTTAATTTATGTTGTGCACTTTAATTACCGCTTTTACTTTTGGTTAAGTTTATATTTCTGTTCTTTACTTTCTTAACATAGTAAAAGCCTAAGAAGGGTAAATTTTAATTAGTAAAGGTCTAGTAATAATTAATTCAACCCCTCCTTCTTAATTATTCCGAGGCCACTTGATCCAACAAGTGGTATCAGAGCAGGTATCTTGTAGAAAGTTTAACCACTTCAAGATTCATGGCCTCTTCAAATTCTTTGTTTCCTGAAGGAAATTCCATCCATAGGCCACATATCTTCAAATTCTTTGTTTCCTAAAGCCATAGATTTAAACATTTGGGAAGCAATAGAAATAAGGACCTTACATAGTCACTATAGTATATGTAAGCACAAGAACCACAACACAAAAACCTAGAGATAAGTGGACAGAAGAAGATATAAGAAGAATCCAGTATGATCTTAAAGCCAAAAACATTATTATTTCAGCCCTAGGAATATATGAGTATTTTAGAGTGTCAAACTGCACAAATGCCAAGGAGATGTGGGATACTCTCCAACTTACACATGAAGTCACCACTGATGTTAAAAGATCTAGAGTCAATACCTTTACACATGAATATGAATTGTTTAGGATGAACCCTAATGAAAACATTCATAGCATGCAGAAAAGATTTACACATATAGTTAACCATCTTGCCTCTTTAGGAAAAATCTTCCCTAATGAAGATTTAATTAATAAAGTTTTAAGATGCTTAAGTAGGGAATGGCAGCCCAAGGTAACTGCTATTTCTGAAAGTAAAGATCTCTCTTCTATGTCTCTTGCTACTTTGTTTGGAAAATTGCAGGAACATGAAATGGAACTCCAACGTCTTAATCAAAATGAAGAAATCGACAAAAAAAAGATAAGTATAGCACTTAAAGCCTCATCATCAATGCAAGAAGAAAATGAAGAAAAAGATTCAGATGATGAAGAAGACTTCTCACTCTTTGTGAAGAAGTTCCAAAAATTTGTCAAGAAAAGAAGAATCGAGAGGCGTCAGAACTTCAACAATGGAAGAAGATCACAAGAAGACTCTCAAGTTCTTAGATGTTACAAATGCAACCAACTTGGTCACATCAAAGCTAATTGTCCTTCAAATGAAGAATGGCCTGAGAAAAGTGATACAAAAAGGTATGATGAAAGAAGGATCAAGAAGGCCTACATTGCATGGGATGACAATGATTCATCCGATGGTTCAAAAAAGGAGATCAATCTTCTAACCAAGGATTATGAGAGTGATGAGAACATTTCTCAAGAAGGTTAAACAAAAATCAAAAGTATGACTTTCATCTTTGAAGATCTAGATACCTTTAATCATGAAAAAGGTAACATCAAAACCATTCTCTTTTGAAAGTTTTTTTTGGTTGAAATTTTCCTTTCAATTAATTTGATTATGATGACTAACATTTTTTGTATTTTGTTTATCTTGATTGATTGAAATTGTGAGTATGCATTTATATGTTCTTGATTGAGTTAATTTTTTCTCAAAGCATGAAGTCTCCTTTAAAAATTTTGATAATATTTATGATCTTTATTCTTCAATACTTGAGTTGATTTTTGTGATAAAAATTGAATATATATATATATATATATATATATATATATATATATATATATATATATATCCTTTTAAATGATTATGCATGATTTTGAATATGATATGTGAATCACTTGATTAAGATTCATTCATAAAGTATTTTTAATATATATTTTCTTTAAGAAAGTATTTTGATATTCATTCAAATCCCTTTTCCCTTAAAAGTCAATCATCTTTTAGTTTTGGCTAAAATGCTCTCTAGTAATCGATTACCACATTAGTGTAATCGATTACAGGCAATTATAGTAAGGTGTAATCGATTACCAAATTCTGTAATCGATTACAATGTGTCCTTGCCCCTATATATTCAAAATTCAAAATTAGAAATTTACAATTTCTCTCTTTTTCGAAAAACCCTCGTTCCCAATTCTCCCTTTTGCCATATCTCACTCATTTCTTGCCCAAATCACTCCTCACAAAGCCCAAACTTCATCTTTTTTCATTCTCTTTCATTTGATCCGATTGAAAATTCAAATAACCTCTTCATATGGAGGAACCATCAAAGAAACGAAAGGGTTCTTCGAGTCGAAGCCAACGACATTCCGAGACTCAAGAAACTCAGATTCCTTCCTCCATTTCCTCTTCCTCATTGTTCTCATTCGAAGAACAACGGATACGGTACACAAATCTTTTCTCTTCTCGTTCCATTATTGATCCAAAATTCATTGATATGGATTTCTTTTCAAATGAGAGTTTTGAATGCATTCAGGCATTTGAAAACTCCAATCTTATTCCTTTCATGTCTTTAAAATTGCTTGTTTACTCTGATTTAGTTAAAGCCTTCTATTCAAACCTAGAAATCCAAGAAGGCACCTTAATTTCTGAAGTTTATGGGATTAAAATGGTCATTGACCAATCCCTATTCTATAATTTGCCCCAATTACCCAGTGAAGGTGTACCATTTGAAGGTACACTGATTGATGATTAAAAATTTGAATTTTCTGTGCATTATGCCCACCGGTTGGTTTGCACCAACCAAGCGGATATGACCAGAAGGCTTCTTGCCGGTTCATTGGTTATTGAGAGTCGCATCCTTCATTATCTCATTGTGTGTATCTTGGTTCCAAGATCTTCAAACCTTGCTCAGGTTTCTGAAGAAGATCTTATTGTTATGTGTGCTTTTCATAAAGGCCGACAAATTGATTGGACACACTTAGTTCGATATCGCATGCATAAGGCATTGTGATTAAATGCTCTATTGCCATATCCACACCTAGTCACCCTCTTCCTTCAACACTTCAACATTCCTTTTGATTCTGAACCTTATATTCCAATCAAGAGATCCTTTCTAATAGGCGTTGTTGTGATTGCATCCTTTGGTTACCGTAAAGAGCATGATGGATCTTGGGTGAAAAAGGGTGCTCAACCCATTGATGAAGAAGGACATTTACATGGTGGAGAAGATTCCTCTCTTCTTCAAAAGATTTTGGACAGGTTCGATGGTCTTCAAACCTTTGTTGGTGAAAGGTTTGATACTTTGGAGTTACAAGTGGACATGCGATTCAATGAGATGGAGTCAAGGATCACCAAGGTCGAAGAAGATGTTTCTTACATTTGTACAAGCTTTGATCTACCACCACCACCGCCACCATCATCTTAGTTTTCTATTATTTTTAATATTATTAGTACTTTGATTTCTAGCCGTCTATTTGGCTTTATTATTATGACATTTGAACAAATTTTGTATTTCTTTTATTTGCATGGTATGAATGAACAATTATGAATTATGTTATATGACTATGTGGTTTTTATATATTTGATCTATTCATGTTTCTTGCTTCATGATTGGTTTAGATTTCTCAATGAATGTCTTGTGAATGATTAGTAATTTATGTATGTTTTATATTTGTTACGCACTTTGGCTTTTTGTTGATGCCAAAGGGGGAGAGAAATAGGGATTAAATCAAGAACTCACATAAGTAACTAACTTAATTTCAATAGAAGCGTAAACTCAAAAACAAAGGGGGAGAATATGAAGAATTCAAGTGAGTGATCAACTAGGAAAAAGTGTGTGTATGTGTTTCTTGATTTCAGGGTTGTCATCTTCAAAAAGGGGGAGATTGCAAAAGCAAGCTTCATGATGATGAATCAAGTTGATTCAGGATGTTTTGATGATAACAAAAGATGATGACAAAAAGCCCAAGAGAATGATTTCAAGATTGAGTCAAGAACAATTCAAGAATCAAGAGAAGTTTTATTTCAAGATTCAAGAAAAGATGAATTCAAGTTTCAAGAGAAGAAATCAAGAAGACTTCACAAGGGAAGTATTGAAAAGATTTTTCAAAAAACAAACATAGCACATTTTTGGTTTTCAAAAGAGTTTTCACAAAATTTTCTAAGTTACCAGAGTTTTTACTCTCTCATAATCGATTACTAGTGGCGAATTTTGTTTTCAAAAGCTTTAAACTGAATTTATAACCTTCCAATTAATTTCGAAATTGTGTAATTGATTACAAGATATTGGTAATTGATTACCAGTGTGTTTGAACGTTGAAATTCAAATTCATTTGTGAAGAGTCACATCCTTTCATAAAAAGCCTTGTGTAATCGATTACAAGGATTTCGTAATCGATTACCAGTCTTGAACGTTGAAATTCAAATTCTTTTTGTGTCTCTCTTCTCCCTTTTCCAAAAGAACGAAGGACTAACCGGCCGAATTCTTTTGTGTCTCCCTTCTCCCTTGTCAAAGAATTCAAAATGACACAGTCTGAGAATTATTTTGATTTTTCCCTTTCCCTTATACAAAAGATTTCAAAGGACTAACCGCCTGAGATATTTTTTGTATCCCCCTTCACAAAGTTTCAAACGACTAACCGCCTGAGAACTTTGTCTTAACACATTGGAGGGTACATCCTTTGTGGTACAAGTAGAGGGTACATCTACTTGGGTTGCTGTAACTGAGAACAAGAGAGGGTACATCTCTTGTGGATCAGTTCTAGTGGAGGGTGCATCCACTAGGTTGTTCAAAGAGAACAAAGAAGGGTACATCCCTTGTGGATCTTTGCTTGTAAAGGATTTTACAAGGTTGAAAAGATATCTCAAGGATTGCAGGTTGCTTGGGGACTGGATGTAGGCACGGGTTGTTGTCGAACCAGTATAAAACTCTTGTGTTTGTCTTCTTCTTCCCTACACTCTTTAATTTCTGCTCTGCACTTTAATTACCGCTTTTACTTTTGGTTAAGTTTATATTTTTGTTCTTTACTTTCTTAACAACATAGTAAAAGCCTTAGAAGGGTAAATTTTAAGTAGTAAATGTCTAGTAATAATTAATTCAACCCCTCCTTCTTAATTATTCCGAGACCACTTGATCCAATAGGACATGCCTTTGATCTTGTAGGCTAAGTCTAACATGTCAGGTGAGGGAAGTCTTTAGATTTGATAGCCCTACCTTTTTTTGACCATTGGAGGGTGCATTAAAACCAGATGTTACGTTCTATCCATTGCCACAGGTGTGTGTGGCACACGCGCAGTACTCTTGCATGTGTCACTCGTTGAGTGGATACGTACTAGAGACGTGGCTCGTGTGTGAGTGAGGCTGCGTTGTGATATGAAATTTTAGGACACCACTTTAGCTCCCGCCAGTTACTGAAGAGGCTGCCTAATCTATAAATGGAAGGGACATTTGATTTCAGGGCACTGTCGCTGTGATTTCTTGTTTCCTGAATACACTTTGCTTTTGTGCTTCCTTACTTACGGTTTCCCTTTTCTTCTACGTTTGTCTTTTCAGTCTTCAAGGTACATTTTTGATTGGTCATGTCTTCGTTCCTTTCTGATTCTGCCATTGGCATGGGTGGTAGTGATTCTGGGGGTTTGATTTAGCAACCCCTGATAGATCAGGAGGTCATTTCCATTGGCAACTCCTCCTTGGAGGATACTTGTCATGATTCCTCTAACAATGAATCCTTCTCTTTCGGGAGATTGAGGATTTTGTGTCGTACTAGTGGAGGCACTTCTCACTTTCACAAGAGGGAGTGACCTTCTGTTGTTTCTGTGGAGCCTTCCCCAATTATTGTGATCCTTTCCCCTTCTGCTTTTGGGGAGTAAGGAGAGGTAGTAGTGGTGGAGATATTAAGGCATCTCCTCACATGCGACGTAGCCATAGCGTTGGGTCACTATCGTCCCCACCTGTCGTTATTGGCTATGAGTGGGTGAGGGACGATGTTTTGAAGTATAAGTCATCTCTCACCTCTGCGACAAGTGTCACTGCTCTGCAATGCCAGGTGAAGTTGGCAAGCCCTGAGGACTCCTGGAAGATAGTCATCCAGGCCTGCGACAGTGATGACTTCCCTTTCTTAAGGGTGGCATTGGGTAGTCCGCCCTTCTTCTTTATGTATAAATGCTTGTTTGAGGTCATGGGACTTATTCTCCCCTTGATCGTCTTCCAATGTGCTCTACTTGAGCACTTGAATATGGCTCATTCTTAGCTCCACCCAAACTATTGGGCAACAGTGAGAGCTTTTGAAATTTTGTACCCCTTTTTCAACATTCGGCCTAGTGTGTCGGTCTTCTTATACTTCTTCCAAATGAAACTGACGGGAAAGATTTGTTGGGTCTCCTTGAACAACGTGTCCAAGAAGCTATTTGAGTTTGACTCAAACGTCTTTCATCTTTTTAAGGACCATTGCTTCAAGGTCCTGGATGCAGGTGTCGTGGCTGATGGTTTGCCATTGATGCTCAACAAGGACGGGGAGTCTTGCTTCCCGTTTTACTGGTAGGCTTATCCCACCATGTTTAAGTCTTTTGATGAAGACCTATTGACCTTTGCGAAGAGGGTAGACAAGACCATCTTGGAGCAGCTGTCGGCCTCGCTAGATACGTGGGCCATTTTGTCTCTTCCTTCGACAAGCAATCCCCTTGCTGCCTTAGACGATAAATGTTTTGCCTTATCTTGCTTTCTTATGTTTGTATTGCATTGAGGCTTGAACTGACACTTGCTTGTGTTGTTGTTGCTCATTTTGCAGGTATTGTGGGTGACTTCTCCTAGAGTCCACTCGTGAAGCAGGCCAGACTTGCAAATGGGACTATGCCACCGTCTACTGCTGCTCCCACTGAAGGAAGTCAACCGGTGGTTAAGGTTGGCCCTATTGTTGTTGGTATTGTTGAGATTGCTCCCACTGCCCCTTCCTCTGTATTGGTTAAGAGGAAACGAGATGATGGTGTTGGGCTATCGGGTCGCAAGAAGCCAAGGGACCCTTCGTGCCCTAAGGCAAGCTATAAGGTTGACACCCGGTGTGGGTCGCCCTTCAAGTGTGCAAGATGTGCCTCCGACTCCACCAATCTTCAAGGTTCCTGGTGCTGAGGTTGATATTGCTATTACTACTGCTCCTCCACCTCCTCATGTTCTACTTGTTTAGGAGGTCGCTCTTATTGCTACTAAAGTGAGCATGCCAACTGCTTTGGTTGGTTTTGCTGCGGTTCCCTCGTCTCCCATCGTTGCACTACACCTTTACTAAGTGTCGATGTGGCTACCATTAGTGCCCTTATGGTGCCTCCCTCTTCCTCTTCAGCTCCAATGATCCTTCCCTCCACTGCATTGGCTTTGACTTCAACCTCATCTCGCTCCTATGTTTCCCTGGATCACATCTACATTTCCAATGATGTTGATTCCTTGTTGGGCATGGGTACAAACCCGAACAGAAGGCCCTAGTTTGCTTTGTATTGGCCTTTGATAAAAAATTTATCAGGTCAGCCGAGTTCCAGCATGCTACAAATTTTGCCAAGGTTTTCCTTCAACAAAGTCTGACAATTCTTGAAGAAAATGGACAGTGACATCAAGAGACGCTGAGCAGAATGACCTTTTTGGAGGCTAAAGTTGGCAAATGGAGGGCGACTGCTTGCACTATTTGGAGAGTGGAGCGCCCTAAGGTAGCTAGTGCCACCGCTGCTTTTGCTGAGGCTATGAGGTTGAACCACCAACTGTCTTCTAAAGTTGGCAGTGCGTTGGCGAAGTTGTTGTGCACCAAGTTGGACAGTGATGAACTATCCAATTGCTACAAGGACTTGCAAGAAGAGAAAAAGAACTTGGCTAAGAAGGTGGATAGCATGGCGATAAAGAAAGATGAACTTGCCAAGGTGGTGGCGGATTTCGAGGCTCGACTAAAAGAGTCAGAGTCCAGGCTGCTAGAGAAGGGAAAGCCAACAAAGAGCTTGAGGAGGAGTTGCTTGTTTACAAGAAGGAGATCATGGAACAACATGAAAAGGGCTTTAACGAAGCCTTCAGGCAGGCCGGGTTCTTTGCCGAGGAACTTGACTTGGGTCTTTTTGACCCATTCAAGGATGTGAAGGACGGTGTTTTGCTTAACGTGGAAGAAATTGTTGCGGAGGAGGAGGTTGCTGGTTAGGAGCAGGGTGCTAATGAGCAAAGCAATCATGCCCATGTCTAAGCTACCTTTGTCTTTATTTTTCTTTTTTTCTTTATTGTTGGATTTTGGCCGCATAGACCTTGTAATTATGACAATGTTTCTTCTTCAATGCATATGGTTTCCTTCGTTGACGAATTTTATCTTGCATGTATGTTATGTATGTCTTATGTGTTTGCTTTATGCAATGCTTCGTAATTGTGATAGTATGAATAAGCCATCATGATGATAAGTGTGGAATCTTTGACGACACATGAAGTGAGACCTAGTCAAAATAGAGGTAAGATCGTAGTGGTTAAAGGTCTTGTCACCCATCTAGTGGAGCTTCCTTCTGCTTCACGGAGCTTCTCCCTTGATGTCTTTGAGGAGTATGTTTGACTTACCTCTAGTTATCACCAATTGTGGAGCTTGGGTTTGACGAGTCTTATGTGTGAGGCATGTGTTGTGCTCTTGCATACATGTCACTCGTCGAGGGTAGCATGTACTAGAGACTTAGTGGCGTACGTTTGCGTATATGCTACTCGCTGTGGGTGGCATATACTAAAGACTTAGTGGCATGCTCTTGCGCACATGCCACTCGTTGTGGGTGGTATTTACTGGAGGCTTAATGGCGTGCTCTTGCGTACATGTCACTCGTTGTGGGTAGCATGTACTCGAGGCTTAATGGTGTGCTCTTGCGTACATGTCACTAATTGTGCGTGACACGCACTAGAGACTTAGTGGCATGCTCTTGCGTACATGTCACTTACTGTGGGTGGCATGTTCTGGAGGCTTAATGGTGTGCTTTTACGTACATGTCACTCGCTATGGGTGACACATACTAGAGACTTAATGATAAAAAGAGGGCTTACCAAGGCTGATCCTTAGGTTTTAATAGCCTTGGAGCTACGACTATGAATGTTCCTATCTTTACAAGAAAATTAAGAAAAAGAAGGGGTGTAAAATTTTTATTCAATGTATTTGATTGAATACAAATTCCCTTCATTATTCTAGATGTGCCTTGTTAAAATCTCTCAAGCCAGAACCCTAATTTTTCTATTTTTGGGTCAAAAGACTTGAGTAGGAAAAAGAGTACAACATTTGGTTTTCATTTAGGTCAATTGAAGTAGAACTTCATGTGGATGGAATTCCATGTTCTTGGAATTGCTTCGACATCCAGTTCTTGTAGTTTGTATGCTTCGTTGTCTAGGCTTGCTGTCACCATGAATGGGCTATCCCAATTGAGACCAAGCTTTCCCGCTTAGGGATCTTTTCTGGCTTCACCTTAAACTCGTCATACAAGGTCACCAGGTTGAAAGGCTCATGGTTAAACCTTTATATTGTATCTCTTCACTGCTCAGAGTTTGGTAGCTTCTTCCCTGATCCTTGCCATTTCTTGGACTTCATCTGTTGTTTCAAGCTCTACCCTCATGTTTTCTTCATTTTTTTTGTTGTCAAAATAGCAGTCTCCTTGTCGATGGTTCCCCAACTTCAACGGGGATCATGGCATTTATGTCATATGTGAGTCAGTAAGGAGTCTCGTTGGTTGCTGTCTTGGGTGAATAATGGTAGGCCTAGATATACTTGGGAGCTCTTCTTTGCACAGACCCTTAGACTTGTCGAGTCTAGTGCGCAAGGCCCTAAGGATGACTTTGTTGGTTGCCTCTGCCTAACCGTTGATCTGAGGATGTTCAACAAAGGTGACTAGGTGCTTGATGCCTAGCCTTGCCAGGAAGTCATCATAAGTCTGAGCTTTGAATTAAGTGTCGTTGTCAGTGACAATGGCGTATGGGAGGTCGAACTTGCAAATGAGGTATTTCTAGGTGAATTTCACCACCTCACTGGTCGTAATTTCTCGCAGTGGTCTTGCTTCTATCCACTTGATCAAGTAGTCGATGACGACTAATAAGTATTTGACTGCTCATGAGGCCTTTGGTAGTGGTCCCAATATGTTCATTCCCCACATGGAAAAGGGCTAAGGGGAGATCAGATTGTGGAGATTGTCAGGAGGGGTACGTGGAATGTCAGCAAACTCTTGGCATCGTCTGCATCTCTTTGTGAAGTCAAGGGCGTCTGCCTCGAGTGTTAGCCAGTAGTAGCCAGCACGTACCATCTTTGTGCATAGGAGCTTCCTCCTGTAAGGAGACCGCAAATCCCTTTATGGAGTTTTTTCATGACATAATGTGTCTATTGGTTGTTTAGGCATTTGAATAGGGTGTTGTCAACCCTTTTTTGAATAGTTCAACATCAAGGATGACGTAGTAGTTGGCCCTCCATTTCAAGCATCGGGCCTCATTCTCGTCTGATGGCAACACCCTTCAGATTAGGACATTCTTGTAGGGGGTCATTCAGTCTAGTTCCTCCTCTTCTCTAACCATAACTTCTTTAATGTCTATGGTGGGAGTTTGGAGCGTCTCCTAAATGATAGTCTTGAGGTGCCTGACCTTTTGGTGTTGGCGCTTGGAAAGCAAACCTGCTCTAGTGTTGCTCTCCCTCGGTATGTAGTATATTTCAAAGCATTCAAAATTGTTGATGAAAGTTTTGGCAATGTGGTAGTACTTGAGCAACACTGTCCCCTTGGTCTGATATTTGTTGGCAACCTGTCCCTAGACAAGCTATGAGTCTGTGTAGCATTGTCGCTTCTTCGCCCTGACTTCTATTTCTAGTTTTAGTCCTATAATAAGCGCCTTGTACTTTGTCTGGTTGTTTGAGGCCTTGAAGTTGAGCTTGAGAGCTAGCTCTAGGGTGACATTGTCAAGGCATTCAAGGATGATTCCTGCCCCGCTTCCTTTTACGTTAGACGCACCGTCCACATAGAGATTCCACCAATCTGGGGTGGTTTTTTTGTTTCCAGCAAGGTTAGTACTGGATGTCGAACTCTGAAAGTTCTACAGACCAGACCACCATCCTTCCTGTGAGTTTTGGCTTTTGCAAAACATGCTTGATAGGGTAGTTCATTTTGACTACCACTTGATGACTCTAGAAGTAGGGTTTGAGTCGTCGAGCTGAGGTAATGAGTGCTAGTGCCACCTTTTCTATCATTTGGTAATGCTTCTCAGCGTCATGAAGTATGCGAATGGTGAAATAGATAGTAAGTTGATGCTTCCCTTCCTCTTGCACAAGGGTTGAGCTAAAAACTTTGTCAGCTACCGAAAGGTATAGGAGTAGGGATACTCCTCGCTTGGGCCGACTCAGGATTGGCGGTGTAGCTATGTCTTTTTGAAAACCAGGAAGGTTTGTTCACAAGTTTCGTCCAAAGGAAGGGCTCGGTTTTCTTGAGCAGTTTGTAAAATGGCTTCGCCTTTTCGACAAGCTTTGGGAGGAACCTGGACAGGGATGCTAGCCAACCATGCAATTTCTAGACTTATTGGATGTTGGTTGGGTTGTGCATCTCCAATATGGCACTGCATTTGTCAAGGTTCACTTCAATCCCCCAGTGAGTGATCATGAAGCCGGGGAACTTGCCTCCGCCTACCCCGAAAGTACATTTTTCTAGGTTGAGGCACATGTCATATTTGCAGAGTTCCCTAAAGAATTCTTCCAAGTCTGCCACATGTTGGGCTATGCTTTAAGACATGACAACCATGTTGTCCACATATACCTCAATGTTTCGTCCGATCTACTATTTAAAGACTCAGTCGTTGGTATGTAGCGCCTGTATTTTTAAGGCTGAAGGGCATGACCTTGTAGCAAAAATTGGTATCTTCGGTGATGAATGTCATTTTCTCCTCATATGGAACATGCATCCTGATTTGGTTGTATCTAGAGTAAGTGTCTTGGAATTTAGCACCTGGAACCCAGAGGCTCCATCGACTAGCCTATCGATGTTGGGCAGAGGGTATGCATCTTTGGGGTATGCCCTGTTGAGATTAATGTAGTCAATGCACATTTGCCATTTGTCATTGGCCTTTTTTATCATAACGAGTTGGCGAGCCAAGTGGAATACCTGACTTCTCTGATGAAGTTAGCATTGAGGAATTTGTCCACTTCTTCTTTGACCGATTTGTGTTGTTCTTCTCTTATTTTCCTATTTTTATGTGATATCGGTTTGGCCTAGGGACAGATGGCAAGTTTGTGGCAGATAATGCTAAGATGGATTCTCGGCATGTTAGATGGCTGGCAAGCAAATAAATCTGTGTTTTTGTCTAGCACATCGGTGATGCGATAGTGCTCATGGCTGGTGAGGTCCCTACTGAGCAACATACACTACCCATGTTTAGGTCTAAGCTACATCTTGATAAGCTCTTCGATGGGTTTTAGGCCTCTAGGAAAAGTTTCGTCGCATGAATCTATATCGAATGCATCATCCAATCTTACTTGGTACACGATCAGAGGTCGAATTGGAGACCCTTCGTCCTCGCTCATGACTTAAGTACCTTCAGCCGCTGTGGGGTGAGGCTTGGCAAGCTCCCTGGTGGGAGGATATGGTTTTACCTTTATGCCTTTATCATTACAATCTCCTCGGTCGGGGTAAGGAATTTCATTTTCAAATGAGGCATGGAGACTATGGCTCCAAGCTCCTTAAGTGTCTTCCTGCTGATCAAAGCAAAATATGATGTATCTACATCAACAAGTAGATATCTTATTGTGAAGCTCCAATGTGATCATTAGCTCCACGTAGCCTCTAGTCTCTACTTTCTCGCCTGCAAAGCCAAGAAGTGGACCAACATGAGGGTGGAAAGTGTTAGGGGAGACCTCGAGTCTCTGAAAAGTTCTTCAATATAGGATATCAGTGGAACTGCCCTGATTGATAAGGACCTTGGGCACCATGAAGTTTGCAATGATGATAGAGACAACCATGGGGTTGTCTTGGTTGATGGGGTTGATACCCTTGAAGTCCATATCTGTGAAAGTGATAGGAGGGAGACTTTGTTGTAATAGTGTGTTGAAAAAATTCATGTCGATGTCCCGAATAGTGTGAAGCTGGCAATTTCGGGACTGGTTGGACTATCTGCATAGGGGAATTTGCCTATAATGGTGTTGATTACACCTCTAATTTGTTGGGCGGGTTCCTGTTCTTGTGGAGGTTGTCCCTCACGCCTTTGCTGTTGGTGTCTCTGTCTACTTCGATCTTCCACTCTATCTTTTCTTCTATCTGCATCATGATTCCTCTATTGCTCCTTTTGGTGTCCTCCAGGTCTTGCTCCTGCTTGGTGGTTGTCTGGCCTTTTTAAAAGCTGGGCTAAGTACCCATCCTGTATAAGCTCTTCTATCTTGTCCTTTAGGGTCCAATAGTTTCTACGTTATGACCAATACCATGATGATACATGTAGTATTTGGTTGTGTTTAACCCCCGGCTTGGTAGGTTTCATCAGGGGTAGCTGATGGGTACCTCCAAGTTGAAAGATTCCTCCAGAATTATAGTGTGATTGGCCATTAGGGGTGTGTAATGCTCATACTCGGGTCCTTTTGGAAGAGAATGGCTCTTGTCTGGCTTGTGCCTCTTGTCTAACTTGTGTAAGTCGGTCTTAGTGCTTCCTTCTCGCTTATCGCGCTTTTGTCTTGCTTGTCTGACTTCGTTCCTGAATCTAGACATTTCTTCCATCTGAATGTAGCCCTTGGCTAATTTGAGCAACTCGTTCATGTTACCAAGGATATTTTGCACAGACTATCTGTGAATTTGTCATGCCGTAGAGCGAGGAGCATGGAATGCAATGCTACCTCCGAGTTAAAATTTTGGATCTAGACGGCAGTGCACCTAAATCTCCATGAATTTTCTAAGAGACTCATTGTCTGCTTGTCGTAGACTAGCCAAGCTGGCCGAGGTCATCCGGTGAGATCTACTGGTTGCGTACTGCGCATTGAGACGCTCGATGAGAGTGTCAAAGATGTCTATGGATCTTGGTGGGAATCCACCGTACCAGGTTAATGACGCCCCTTTGAGGGATGTTGGGATGGCATGACATAGAATCACATCATCATTGGTATATAGATTCGCCTGAGTCAGGAAAGCATCCAAATTCTCATCTAGGTCTATGTTCCCATCATACCGCTCTAGGTTGAGTGGTTTCCACCCCAGGGGTATGTTAGCTTCCATAAAGTGGCCGACAAAAGGATGTTCACGAGTAGTCTACCTTGCTGGACGGTGCATGTGGGAGAGACTTAGGTCATCTGAAGTGTTGACTGTGTTGGATCAAGTGGCCTCAGAATAATTAAGAAGGGGGGTTGAATTAATTATTCTTAAACCTTTACTGATTAAAAATTACTCTTTTCAGGCTTTTACTATGTTGTTAAGAGAATAAGGAGTAGAAGAGAATCTTAACCAAAAGTAAAATCGGAAATTAAAATGCACAGCGGAAAGTAAAAGAGTAAGGAAGAAGGAGACAAACACACAAGATTTTTTATACTGGTTCGGCAACAACTCGTGCCTACATCCAGCCCCCAAGCGACCTGCGGTCCTTGAGATTTCTTTTCCAACCTTGTAAAAATCCTTTTACAAGCAAAGATCCACAAGGGATGTACCCTCCCTTGTTCTCTTTGAAACCCTAGTGGATGTACCCTCCACTAGAAATGATCCACAAGAAATGTACCCTCTCTTGTTCTCAGTCAAACCCAAGTAGATGTACCCTCTACTTGTACCACAAAGGATGTACCCTCCAATGTGTTAAGACAAAGATCTCAGGTTGTTAAACCTTTGATACTTTGTGAATGGGGATACAAAAGAATTCTCAGGCGGTTAGTCCTTTGAACACTTTTGTATTAGGGAAAGGGAAGAATCAAAAGAATCCTCAGACTGTGTCATTTTGAATTCTTTGACAAGGGAGAAGGGAGACACAAAAGAATTCAGGCGGTTAGTCCTTTGTTCTTTTGGAAAAGGAAGAAGAGAGACACAAAAAGAATTCAGGCGGTTAGTCCTTGGCGAATTCTTTTTGGCAAAGGGAGAAGATAATGCAAAGATGACTAGCACAAGTTTTCAAGGTTTAGAAAACCAGAAAACTTTGAAAAGCTTTTGGTACAAAGAAGAAGAAGAAGTTCAAAGAGATTTAGGGCTTGTAAAAGATTGATTGAATAAGTGTTCAAGATACTTGAAATGCAAAACAAAGCCTTGCTTTTATAGACTCTTCATGTCTAGTCAAGACAGCCATTAGAAGAGTTATGACTTTTAGAAAAACTTAAAAACCAATTTGAAAAAGTCAAAAACTATTTGAAGAGTTACATCTTTTGATTTATTCAGAAACAAACACTGGTAATCGATTACTAAATCAGTGTAATCGATTACACAAAGCTTTTATGTGAAAGGATGTGACTCTTCACATTTGAATTTGAATTTCAACGTTCAAAGGCACTGGTAATCGATTACCAAAACATTGTAATCAATTACAGCTTTTTGAAATCAATTAGAACGTTGTAAATTCATTTGAAAACTTTTTCAAATCCATTTTGCTACTGGTAATCGATTACCAGAGAGTAAAAACTCTATGGTAAACAAGTTTTGTGAAAAATCCATGTGCTACTCAGTTTTTGAAAAATCCTTTTCATACTTGCCTTGATTAAGTCTTCTCTTGATTCTTGAATCTTGAGTCTTGAATCTTGATCTTAATTCTTGAAGCTTGATCCTTGAATCTTGATTCTCTTGAATTCAACTTTCCTCTTGAATCTTGAAGTGTTCTTCAACCTTTCCTCTTGAGTCTTGAATCGTTCTTGATTTCTTCTTGAACATCTTGAACTCATCCTTTGATTGACCTTTGAGCTTTTTGTCATCACCTTTGTCATCATCTTTTGTTATCATCATTGTTATCATCAAAACATCTTTGAATCACTTTTGATTCACCATGAAGCTTTGCTTCTACAGACTGTGCGTCGGGGGTGTGATTCCCCTAGGGTGCGCTCAGGCAATGTGTGGGTGAACAACTCGTCATCTTGGGGACGTCTGACATTAGCTTCCAACTGATCATGGTTAACCTTTAGCTTTTTCAACTCCTCCTCATGGCATCGCTCCATCTCCACAATGTGGTTCTGTAGTTGTTAAAGAATATTTGTGTCTGTCATAGCTACTGGTGGAGGGTTGGAGCCTGTTAACTGATTAGCAAGTGTACCAGTTTTATCACAAGTAGTAAAGATTAAAACGGAGGAGTGAGTGTCAAGTCCACTGGAACTTTGTTTGTACTTGTATTGATGAATACCCAATTTGTAAGCAAGAGAGGAAGGAGTATAATAGAAATAAAAAAAGAAAGAAATTGAATTTAAAAGGCAAGAATAATAAAATAAACAAGATGAGTGAAAAAGATGACTTCAGAATGCAATTATGTTAGGGCCTAGCATTTGTAACTACCCTTTATTCAACATTAATGTTTTTCTCTATTAATCGCTTTCCCAATTTCCACCCACATCTACTAAGATACTCAACTTTGATCTCTCACGATGAAGAGCCTAATTTATGTATTGTCTCTCCCAAATCCCTTGGCAAAGATTGAATAATAAATTGCATTAAGTATGAAGATGTATGTAAAGTCACAACAAAGTCACTCTATCCCTAGCAATGCATTATTGAGATGCCCTTTTCCAATTCTTTAGACATTATCATTTCCCAATGTATAACCTCTAAAAGCAAATGCAAGGATGGCCAAACCACACAATAAAGATGAAGAGCAGAAAAGAGACAATAGAAATTGAAATTACATTAATAGATAAGAACAGAAGTTACATTACAAGGGCATTGACTGCTAGGCATCAAACAGAGGGGGCTTAGCCTCTCATAGCCATGAAAGGCTTTACACTTCAAAGGCTAATAGAAGAAGGGGTTGGCTGACTAATAGCAAGAAAAGGGGGAATGGCTAAGAAAAGAGGGTTTCCCCTAAGGGAGAGACTCAGACTATGGATTTCTTCATTGGAGAGCTCTAAGACTCGGTGTGTCTTTCTCGTTTGCTTCCTCCTCCTTATATAGGCTCCAGGTAGCTTAATTTCCATGTTGACTCTATGCTTAGTGCGAGTTCTTGCTCTAAGCGCGCCTTTAGGCTTTGTTGTGGGTTTTTCCTTGCGCTTAGCCTGAGCTGGGCGCTAAGCACGGGCACGCATTAAGCCTGGGTGGTGCACTAAGTGAGCTGTCCACTTCTTTCAGTTTTTCTTCAAGGCTTTTTCTTTCAATTTTTGCCTCAATTTTCCTTCAAAGCACTTGAATTCTTTTTCTCTTGACTTCTACTGATCAAAAATAGCAAAGATGTTACTTTCTTTATTATTTCATTAAAAACAATTATAAAGTAAAGAAATTACACTTATTTATTGGTCACAATTGACTATTAAATTAGCTCATATTTTAGCAGTTATCAACTCCCCCAAATTAAAACATTTGCTTGTCCTCAGCAATTGTGACAGGCATCCCCAGGAAACTCGTTCAACGTCTGCGCGTTGAACCTAATCGTCCTCCGTCGTACAATGCATTTCTTTGGAGATCCATCCTCCGAATCATAGACATTGGAGTAGAACTCCTTCACCAAGGCTACATCAATTTTCTTCTCTATAAGCCTGGTGAGTCGTTTGTGCCAGTAGCGCCTATGGAGCTTGCCATAAAACTCATCGTACATCCATGGGGCAAGCTCCACATTCCTCTCCATAATGATGTTCCGGAGATGAACATTCTCTTGGTATCAGAGCCATGTTGTCTCTGAGATGAACCGAGAGGAGTCCCAGGTGGAATCCTCTCCATATGCTTGGTTGGGTTTGGTTTCATGTCTCCTGGAAGCTATATGCGAAACCACAAAAGAAAAACCAAGTTGTGTCAGTACTTAACAAAAACGGGTGTCAAAAAGAACAACTGACAAATGACTCGGCACTAAGCTGCTAGTGGGTGCTTAGCGCCAATGCACTACTGGGGCTTAGTGTGAGGACGCACGCTAAGCCCACCCCTGATACTGGGGCTTAGCGCGAAACTGCGTGCTAAGCCCATGCATAAAATGAAAGGGCTCGGTGGGGCTTAGCACGAGACTGCGCGCTAAGCCCATGCACGAACATTTGAACACAACCCCAGAAATGCATGAGACTCATGAACGCGCTTAGCACAGTAGGGGCGCTTAGCGTGTTCATCCAAATTTTCCAGAAATTCAATCACACACTAAGCCACCAGTGGCGCTTAGCTCGTTCATCAAATGAGCCCAGAACTTCGAGCTCGCGTTAAGCCGCTAGTGGGCACTTAGCACATTCATCACAACCTAGAAAACTCCATGTGTGCTTGAAACACATGATCTCGCTAAACCATGGTAATGGGCTTAGCGAGCTTATTATGGCAACAAAAACAACGTATGATGCATGTAGGAAAACATGATTGTTCTTACCAAACAAACTCAAAATGCTAGCACAACACTGTTAGTCGCCTTATACGACTAACTTTTGTATAGAAAACATTTTCCAAAACTTGTATAGTTTCCCCAATTTATCTTTATTTTGTAGGGATTAGTAAATAAGTCTTGTTTTATTGTTATAGTTGTCTCTAGAGTATCTCCCATGTGATTTAATGATAAAATTGCATAATTTCAGGTCAAAAGAGGCTAAAATCTAGAGGTGCTAAAGGGAGCAGTTGCGCTCAGCTCACCATTTGGGCTCAGCGTGCATCCAACGCTAAGTGCAGGTTCAGCGCGCTTAGCGCGATAAAAGAATCAGGCAGAGCATCAATATCAAGGTCGCGCGCTAAGTGCGAGATCCGCTTGCTAAGCGCGATGGTTGTCTTTAGCCAGGCTCAACGTATAACTAGCGCTAAGCTCAAATCCATTTACTTGCGCTAAGCGCGAGGGTGGTGTTAAGCGCGACGTCACAGATTTAGAGCCTATTTAAAGCCTATCTTATGCAGAATTAGGGTACACACAATTTTTTAGAATTCCAGAGCAAGTACACCATAGTACTAATGATGGAAGCTTGCTTGTGGAGCTTTTATGGAGGCTGGATCTTTGAGCTTCAATGAGGTCCTTCAATGGTGATTTTCCACCATGGAGATGCAACGGAAGACAAAGGAGAAGAGGTGAAAGGAGGCGCCATCCACTAGGGAATAAGCCATGGAAGAAAGAGCTTCACCACCAAGAATGTGTCTTGGATAAGAAGCTTGAAGAGGATGCTTTAATGGAGGAAAAGAAAGAGAGAAGTGGGGAGCACGAAATTGAAGGAATAAAAGAGGGAGAGAAGTGGAACTTTGAGGTGTGTCTCATAAGACTTTCATTCATCAAAGTTACAACAAGTGTTACACATGCTTCTATTTATAGACTAGGTAGCTTCCTTGAGAAGCTTTCTTGAGAAAACTTCCTTGAGAAGCTTCTTTGAGAAAACATCCTTGAGAAGCTAGAGCTTAGCTACACACACTCCTATAATAACTAAGCTCATCTCCTTGAGAAGCTTCCTTGAGAAGATTCCTAAAGAAGCTAGAGCTTAGCTACACACACCTCTCTCATAGCTAAGCTCACCTCCTTGAGATGAAAAGCTAGAGCTTAGCTACACACCCCCTATAATAGCTAAGCTCACCCCCATTCCAAAAATACATGAAAATACCAAAAAAAAAATCCCTACTACAAAGACTACTCAAAATGCCCTGAAATACAAGGCTAAAATCCTATACTACTATCATGGCCAAAATACAAGGCCCAAAAGAAGGAAAAACCTATTCTAATATTTACAAAGAATAGTGAACCCAACCTTGGCCCATGGGATCAAAAAATCTACCCTTAGGTTCATAAGAATCTCAGGGCCTTCTTTAGCTGCTCTAGCCCAACCCTCTTGGAGTCTTTTATCCAATACCCTTGGGGCTAGGATTGCATCAGCTAATTTCGAGATAGAGGCTCTGGAGGCAGCAAAAGGAGCAGCTTTGCAGAGAAGCCTAGGGTTCTTCAATTAGAGAGAGATTAGTGAGCTATGGAGTGATAGTGAGATGCTGAGAAGAGGAGGAGGGATCCCCCTTCTTATGTAAGGAACAATTATTCTGTACTCTCAATCTCATTTGTGTTAGGGTTTTTTTAAAATGGCTGGCTAAACACCCTTCTTGGGGATTTCTAAGGAACAGTTGATGTAATTACTTTAATATCTAATTAATTATGTTTTATGTGTTCAATGTTTCTTTCAATGCTTAATTTTTACATGCTCTTGGTCTGATCACCCATTTGTGTGTACAGTTAGGTGACTTTAGCATTGGGAAATGTACTATTGCCTTAGAACTTGATAGCAGCAGGACTGAATAACTACAATACCAGGGATGGATTGTTGGGGTTTTGGTTTTCTGAATATGTTGTTACGATAATGCTGTTTAAGTTAAGCCTAATCTTACAAGAGGGATCTGCGGATGAAGCTTAGGTTAAATTAGTCTAAACTTACGAGGGATCGAGGTTTAGTATTTTAAGCTACAGCATAGAACACAAAAACATGATTGATTAGAGAAACATCTTCATATGCATCAGCTTGTTTGTTAGAAAGACCCAACGCTTTTTAACTATTGTTGTCAACTATTACTTACTTGCATTTACTATTTTTACCATAAAAGTAGTTTATTTCTATTTTTAGCCATCGTTTATCAATGTTATTCCAACAATGCCTTATTTCTGAATAAAACTCTGTCTAAAAAGCAAGTTCCATGAGTTCGATACTCGGATCACTCTGTTTTAATTTTAAATACTTGACGACCCGGTGCAATGTTTGGCAAATCGGATTTCCCTTGAACATATTTGTATAAAGGAAAATTGGACCAAAAAGTAACTGTAGAAGCAAAGCTTCATGGTGAGTCAAAGGTGATTCAAAGGTGTTTTGATGATAACAATGATGATGACAAAGGTGATGACAAAAAGCTCAAAGATCAATCAAAGAACAACTCAAGTGAATCAAGAACAATTCAAGAGTTCAAGATAAGAATCAAGAAGAATTCAAGACTCAAGAAGAAAGTCTAAGAGTCAAGAATCAAGATTCAAGGTTCAAGATCAAGAATCAAGATCAAGATTTAAGAATAAAGAGAAGACTCAATCAAGATAAGTATTAAAAGTTTTTTCAAAACTTTGAATAGCACATGAGTTTTTGACAAAACCTTTTACCAAAGAGTTTTTACTCTCTGGTAATCGATTACCATATTGTTGTAATCGATTACCAGTAGCAAAATGAGTTTGAAAAAGTTTTCAAACTGAATTTACAACGTACCAATTATTTTCAAAAAGCTGTAATCGATTACAATGTTTTGGTAATCGATTACCAGTGCCCTTGAACATTGAAATTCAAATTCAAATGTGAAGAGTCACATCCTTTCACTTAAAAGCCTTGTGTAATCAATTACACTAATTTGGTAATCGATTACCAGTGACTATTTCTGAATAAATCAAAAGATGTAACTCTTCAAAAAGTGTTGACTTTTTCAAATTGGTTTTAAGTTTTTCTAAAAGTTATAACTCTTCTAAATGGTATTCTTGACCAGACATGGAGAGTCTATAAAAGCAAGGCTTTGTTTTGCATTTCAAGAATCTTGAACACTTTTCCAATCAATCTTATACAATCCTTTACAAGCCTTGAATCTCTTTGAACTTCTTCTTCTTCTTTGTGCCAAAAGCTTTCCAAACTTTTATGGTTTTCTAAACCTTGAAAACTTGTGCTATTCATTCTTTTCATCTCTTCTCCCTTTGCCAAAAAGAATTCGCCAAGGACTAACCGCCTGAATTCTTTTTGTGTCTCTCTTCTCCCTTTTCCAAAAGAACGAAGGACTAACCGCCTGAATTCTTTTGTTTCTCCCTTCTCCCTTGTCAAAGAATTCAAAACGACACAGTCTGAGAATTCTTTTGATTCTTCCCATTCCCTAATACAAAAGTGTTCAAAGGACTAACCGCCTGAGAATTCTTTTGTATCCCCATTCACAAAGTATCAAAGGTTTAACCGCCTGAGATCTTTGTCTTAACACATTGGAGGGTACATCCTTTGTGGTACAAGTAGAGGGTACATCTACTTGGGTTTGACTGAGAACAAGAGAGGGTACATCTCTTGTGGATCAGTTCTAGTGGAGGGTACATCCACTAGGTTCAAAGAGAACAAGGGAGGGTACATCCCTTGTGGATCTTTGCTTGTAAAAGGATTTTTACAAGGTTGAAAGAAATCTCAAGGACCGCAGGTCGCTTGGGGGCTGGATGTAGGCACAGGTTGTTGCCGAACCAGTATAAAAACTCATGTGTGTTTGTTTCCTTCTTCCCTACTCTTTTACTTTTCATTGTGCATTTAATTTCCGCTTTTACTTTCTGTTAAGTTTCTCTTCTACTCCTCATTCTCTTAAAAATTTAGTAAAAGCCTTAGAAGAGTAAATTTTTAATTAGTAAAGGTTTAGGAATAATTAATTCAACCCCCCCTTCTTAATTATTCTGAGGCCACTTGATCCAACAGTAACTGCAGGGGAAATCCAACAAACACAGATGTGTATGTAAGAAAATGTGAATAGGCCAGAATCATAAGCGAGAGCTGGTACACTAGCACCATAAGTTAGAATCATGAAAGTCTTTCCTCATCAACCTGCACATCACTCAAAATAATTAATATCCTCCCTTTTTTTTTAAAACAAGTTTTTTTTAAAACAATAAACAAAACAGAAAATAAGACAACAAAAATTCCTGGGTTGCCTCCCAGTAAGCGCTTCTTTAACGTCACTAGCTTGACATTGGATCCCTCATGGGTCTAGGAGATAAATGACGCTAGGCAATTCCTCTAGGTGGTCCCCATTATAGACCTTCAAGCATTATCCATTCATGATCCAGCTCCTCTCTGGTTCACTTGAAGTTGGATCCATGATTTCTATTACTCCATGTGGCTTGACTTCTTTTATCACAAAGGATCCTAACCATTTTGATTTAAGCTTTCCTAGAAAGAGCCTGAGTCTTGAATTGAAAAATGGCACCTACTAGTCAGGCTGAAAATTATTTTTTTGTAGCTTTCTGTCATGGTACGCCTTTATCTTCTACTTGTAGATCTAAACGATTCATAGGCATATAATCTCATCTCTTCTAGCTCCACCAGTTGGATCCATGATTTCTACTACTCCATGTGGCTTGATGTCTTTTATCACAAAGGGTCTTGACCATTTTGACTTGAGCTTTCCTAGCAAGAGCCTGAGTCTTGAATTGAAAAACAGCACCTACTGGCCAGGCTGAAAATTCTTCTTTTGTAGCTTTCTGTTATGGTATGCCTTTATCTTCTACTTGTAGATCCTGAACGATTCATAGGAGTTTAATTTCATCTCTTCTAGCTCTATCAGTTGTGTTAGTCGTTATTCACGACTAAGTTTCATATTGAATATTTGCACAAAAATAGCGCTTTACCTCCAATTTGTGGTTCTTTTTGTAGGAATTGTACATATTTTCATGTTTAGTTTGATTTTATATAGTAGATACTCCCATTTTGTGAATTAATGTTGAAACCACTTCAATTTCAGGCTAAAAGAAGAGAAGGTTCAAGTAGCTGATGTTTCACTAAGCGAGGCATCTGATCCATGAAAGGCAAAGGAAAAGGAAAATGATTTTTCCTTGTGGCCTCATTGAGCTTCCAGTAGTCGATGCACATCCTCCATCCCGTGATAGTCCAAGTAGGAATAAGATCATTCTTTTCACTGCGGATGACTACCATACCTCTTTTCTTCGGCACCACTTGGACTGGACTCAACCAAGCACTGCTAGAAATAAGGTAAATGAGTCCAACCTCCAGTAACTTGAGGACTTCCTTCCTCACTTCTTCCTTCATGGATGGATTGATTCTTCTTTATGGCTTTCTCACTAGTCTGTATTCCTCCTCCATCATGATCATGTGCATGCAATAAGCAGGGCTGATTTCCATGAGATCTGAGATGTGCCACCCAATAACCTCCTTGTGCTTCCTGAGAACTTTCATCAATCGTGCTTCCTCTTTAAATGATAGGTCACTGCTGATCATAACTGGCTTGACTTCATTCTCCTCTAGAAAGGCATACTTCAAGTGCGTGGGTAGGGTCTTCAACTCCAACTTTGGCTTTTCTAGAGGACTATCTTTCTTTAGATCTTCAACAACACCTTCCCATGCATGAATCTCCTTTAATCTCTCCAAGTCTTCTAGATAGACTTCTTGATCTCCCTCCTCCTCATTGGTTAGACAGTTAAATGCATTTATCAAAGCCTTTTCCAATAGTAAGTGAGTAGTCAGGTGCTACATAGCATGGTTTGCCTTTTGCTCAATTACCTCCACCTTGAAGCATGGCTTGTTATTGCTGGGATGCTTAATTGCTTCAAAGATGTTGAAGGTTACCTTCTGATCATCCACGCTCAGCTCTAAGTTTTTGTTCCCTATGTCCACCATGCATTTGGCGGTCAGCGTGAATGGTCGCCCCAGGATCAAGGGAATCTCTTCATCTTCTTCAATGTCCATGATTACAAAGTCCACCATAAAAGTGAAGGGGTGGACTTTTACTAGGACATCTTCTACAACTCTAAATGGTCTTGTGATGGAGCGGTCTACTAGCTGGAGTGTCATCCTTGTAGGGTCAATCATCACGTTCCCTATTCTCCTGCACATGGAAAGCAGCATCAGATTGATACTTGCTCCTAAGTCAATAAGAGCCTTACCTACGGCTACATTCCCAATAGAACACGGGATGGTGACGCTTCCTGGATCTTTGAACTTGTTGGACAAGTGGCCTCAATAACTTAAGACAGATGGGTGAACTAAGTCTTACAATTCTCACTAACAAACTTTTAACCCCCTTCTAAATGATAGGCTCATAATGCAGACGAAGAAGCAGCAATCAATTTAATAATGTTCTTTAAACATGCAAGACAAAATTGATTGCAATAACATAAATAAGATAAGGGAAGAGAGAAATGTAAATTCGATTTATAATGGTTCGGCCACTTCCCGTGCCTATGTCCAATCCTCAAACAACCCACTTGAGATTTTCCACTATCTTTGTAAAAATCTTTTTTACAACTTTTGAACACCCAAGGAATCTCTTTCCCTTGTGTTCAGGAAACTCACAATTCAAAAGACAACCAGTCTTTTGATTACAATTGACTTTCTGAGAAGAACAGAAAGATTTCTCTCCTTTAAAGTGGATAATACAATTTGAAGTTCCTGGATGAACTCTCAATAGATTTGAAAGTGTTTTCCCAAGAGTTGTTGAGAAAGCATTTGACAATCAAGTTCTCTTGGAATATCTCTGTCTTGCTTTTTGAAATCAGACACACACATATATAGGCCCTTCGTGCCTTTTCAAAATGGTTTGAAGATATGTGTCTTTTCAAAAAGCTTTTTCTGAATTTTTTCACCAGTAATCAATTATAGGTTTCTAGTAATCGATTACACAGTTATATTTTGAAGGGTGATGACTTTTGAATTTGAATTTCAAGAGTTTCATTGTTGGTAATCGATTACAAGCATCTAGTAATCGATTACAGGTTCAAAATTCAAATTCAAAACTCTTTCTAACAACTATTTTTAAACTTGTCTTCTGGTAATCGATTACACTGCCTGGTAATCGATTACCAGAGCCTTGGATGTCTTGGAAACACTTTGTTTTGAGGCAAGGCTTGATCTTGAGTTAATCTTGAAACAAGGCTTTGTTTGTTGAAGCAACCTTATATTAATCTTGAAGCAATGCTTATCCTTTGAAGCAACCTTGTTTGATTCTTCTTTGGCATCATCAAAATCATGTATTTATACATTCACAGAACTTAGGAGGAAGCTTCTGGATTACTACACTGCAATTGCCTTCTACCACAATGGTTTCACTGTTGATGTACTTTCCTTTTTTTGTGAGGAGGTCCTTTAGGAACTTTTTGTACAGTAGCATCTGCTATAGGGTCTCTCCAAAAGGGATAATAATCTCCAACTTCTGGAAGATGTCAAGGAAACGCTTGAAGTAACGCTCCTTGTCCTTCTTTGATGGCACCAGAGGGTACGATGCCTCCTTTGGTGAGGCTGGTGGTATCTCACTTCTAACCTCTCAAGCTAACTGACTCTTGGTCTTAGGGATTAAGACCTCATCATTCTTCTTCCCCTCATCATCTTCTTCCCTTTTTGTATCCTTTCATTTCTCTTTGGTTGCATCCTGCAATACTCTGTTAGCTTCAACGTCCTCCTGTTTCTGGCTTCGGGTGACGACTGCCTTGCATTCCTCCTTGGGGTTCTTCTCAGTGTTGGCCCTAAAGGTTCCAGTGGGCTTTTCAGCCATTTGCTTAGCTAACTGGCCCATCTGTACCTCCAGATTTTGGATTACTGCATCAGTGCTCTTCTGGTGTGACATGGTAGTCTGCATGAATTGTGCCAGCAATTCTTCCTGCTTGGTATTTTTCTCCTATAGACTGGGCTCTTGGTTGAGAGACTAATGAAACGAACCTCCTTGATTGAAATTATTACCTGGATAGGATCTCCAACCTTGGCCCTGAGAAAAATTACCTCTCTGGTATAATCCTTATGGCTCTCCTTGATGGAATCCTAAACGATTCTGACTTCCCATGTAGTTGACCTCATTGGTTGTGTCGTCCTAGACCATACATGATCCTGACTCATGAGCAGCCCCACAAATGTTGTATCCCTCACTGTGCATGGCTGGAAGAGGTTGCACTACATGTAGTTGTTGAGGAACATTACTCAGACTAGTTGTGAGAGTCTCTAAGGTCTTGGCCAGGAGCTTGTTTTGAGCCAGCATAACATCTTGAGAAGTAAGCTCAAGAAGGCTTTTCTTTGTGGGCATGTAGGCTCGATCACGAAGGATGGTGTGATCATTGGCTGTGATATTCTCTGTCAGCTCCATGGCTTCTTCTGGAGTCTTTAGCTTGATCTTCCCATCGGCGAAGGCATCAAGGAGCTACTTGCAATGGGGTCACAAGCCATCAATGAAGATGTTGAGCTGGACTGGCTCACAGAACCCATGCGTAGGAGTCTTCTAGAGTAACCCATGGAAGCGATCAAGTGCTTCACTCATTGATTCGTCAAGGTGTTGGTGGAAGGATGAGATTTCCACCTTACCCTCAACGGTCTTGGACTTCGAGAAGTACTTCTTCAGGAACTTCTCCACCACCTCTTCCCATGTTCGCAGGCTATTCCCCTTGAATGAGTGAAGCCATCTGTTTACTTCATTGGCCAAGGAGAAAGAGAATAGGTTGAGGCAAAGGGCGTCTTCTACCACTCTTGCTATATTCACCGTGTTGCAAATCTCGATATATGTGGTAGAATGTGCGTATGGATCTTCACTTAGCAAGCCATAGAACAGATTCCCCTAAATCAACTAGATAAGAGAATGGAATACATGATGTTGGCCGCCTGCACATCCAGTCTAGCTATACTGGTGAAGTACTGAGGTGTAACAGAGCTAGAGTAGTCCTCTAGTGTCATCCTCTATGGACAATCCTCTGCCATGATGTGTTCTTCAGAGAAGGGATGTGGGCTGGTCACAAAAGAGGGAGAGGATTATTCATATGAGGACCCTCTCTCTTCTTGATTGACCTGCACCTCTTATTGCTCTCTCTTTCTTCTTGCAATGTTATTCCTTCTGCAAGCCGTTTCGATCTCTAGGTTCAAGGGAACAAGATTTTCCCCTGCAGTTGTACCTCACATACAAGAAAGAGAAACACTTACTGTGCAGGTTATCAAGGTAAAAAAAATAAAAACAGAAATTAAATAAAAAAATAAAGAAAAAAATTTGCTTTCAGATTAGGATATGTGACAACCAAATACAAAGGACAAAGTCCCGCCAACGGCGCCAAAAACTTGTTAACTGATTGGCAAGTGTACCAATTTTATCACAAGTAGTAAAGATTAAAACGGAAGACCGAGTGTCGAGTCCACAAGAAATTTGTTTGTAGTTGCCTTGATGAAAACTTAATTTGTAAGCAAGAGAGAAAGGAGTATAATAGAAATAAGAAGAAATAAAGAAATTGAATTTAAAAGGCAAGAATAATAAAATAAACAAGATGAGTGCAAAAGATGACTTCAAAATACAATTATGTTGGGGCTTAACATGTCTGACTACCCTTGATGTAATATTAATGTTTTTCTCTACTAATTGATTTCCCAGTTTCCACCTACATCTACTAAGGTACTCAACCCTAATCCCTCATGATGAAAAGCCTAATTTATGTGTTTCCTCTCCCAAATCCCTTTGCAAAGGTTGAATAATAAATTGCATTAAGTATGAAGATGTATGCAAAGGCACAACAAAGTCACTCTATCCCTAGCAATGCATTGTTAAGATGTCTTTTTCAATTCTTTAGACATTACCATTTCCCAATCTATAACCCCTAAAAATAAATGCATGGATGGCCAAACCACACAATAAAGATGAAGATCAGAAAAGAGACAATAGAAATTGAAATGAATTTGCATTAATAGATAAGAAGAACAATTACATTACAAGGGCATTGGCTGCTAGGCTCCCAACAAAAGGGGTTTAGCCTCTCATAGCCATGAGAAGCTTTACACTTCAGAGGCTAATAGAAGAAGGGATTGGATGATTAATAGCAAGAAAAGGGAGAATGTTTTACCGCGGTCCCACGGTGGGCGCCAAATGTACTTACCAAAATCCAGAGCTAGCACACGTCAGGGCGAACGTGGCTAAGGTGGTTTCTCGGACTTCACACGTTGGCTTTGAGAGGCACCTTTGTTAAGAGGACAAGAGGGGGGCCTACAAAACAAAGGACTCTGATGCTCAAGTAAGTATATGAGTTAAGAGATAAATAGAGAGTAGGAAAACACGAGTATGCAAGTAGGTGTACATGTGTCTTCGGGATATGTTGAGGATTCGATGGAACCTGGTATTTATAGGAGAGGAGTGGAGCAGGGGGTCCTTGTTTGTAGGGACTGTTATAGCCTTTGCAGATAATTTATGGCTTATAGATAAGAGTCGATAGCTTATAGATAATGTTAGAGATAATACGTAGCTTAAAGATAAAAGCTAGTAGATAATTATACCTTAAAGAGATTCAAATATATTCACATAATAAAATATTAGAGATAACCTGTTAGTTAGGGAGCTCAGCTGCTAAGGGCCAAGTGTTCATGTTCTTGTTCTAAGGCTAACGTGGAGGGTTAACATGTGTCTGAGAGTATCATGTAAGATGTCACATGTATTTTGTGGACCCTGAACAATATAGTACATGAACATAAAAGAATGCAAATTGAAAGAAAAGTGGGGTTACCACTTGCAAAATTAGTGGTCTAAAATACAAATATTCATCTCACTCTCAAGCTCATCGTCTAATTTGACCCAAATGTCTTATTAAATTTGTCTTAAAACGATAGCTTTGAATGAACAAAGTTGTAAGGATATGTTAATAAGATGATGACCGGTTCAGCAAAATAAATAAACAATTGGCACTAATTAACAGGGAAAAAACAAGAAGAAGAAATATGTACCCGTGAATCGTGATGTTAGGATGTATAGTATGATATGTAATCTTATAATTTAAATATGTAATCAAACATGTGTGTATGAAAAAATATTTATTAGAAAAAATCAATTTAATTAAATAAATCTCAGTATCTGAAAATATTTAACTCTTAACCAAAGAATACCTATTACCAAAAAAATATGGAGCCGTGATGGTGAATCAAGGTGAATTGGTGATGAATATCGACTGGGGATCTGTCTATTTGGCCTAATTCAAAATGTTTAGCTGCAGACATAGCTAATTGCAGCTATATTTAAAGTCCATTTGCTAATTCTGCATGACTACAGTATATGATTTTTTTTTTCTTTTCTTCAATTTGGGTTGCAATATGTAGGTTGCACAACAATTTAGTATATTAATAATTAGAATACACTAATTATTTTAAATTAGGTTAAATTAGTTTCAAAAAGTTAAATTATTTGTTAAAATTATTTAAAAAATTATGTTAATTTTAAAATTTTAAATTTTGTGTCTTATACTGAAAAAAATATATCAAATGACAACTTATTTTAGAATTTTGTACTAAAAATCAAATCAATGAAAACAAATTGTTAGAATAATTTTTAATAGTTTTCATAAGTAATAATGTTGGTATTGTTATAATTCAAAATGATATTAATTTTTCTTAATTATTTATTTAATTGAAATGTATTTTTTATTTTTTATTTTTTAAAACAATACTCATTTTTAACAAATAATATTAAGTATGAAAATATTTATAAGTTAACATTAAAATAATATTATTAATTGAAATTGTATTCTACAAAATCCAATAAGAGAGGGTCTGCCCATATTTATACTCTAGAGCTTCCTGACAACCTTATTATAATAGTTTTGTTATACTTACTAAATGTATTAGATAGTGTAGATGTTTAATTGCATGTCCACACTAGTGCCTTCATGGGTTGAAGTATGAGAATTAACATTTTTTTTCATTCCTTAACTGTTGGATATTTGAAAAAGAGGAAGATCTAGATTGCATTATTTGAAATATATAATGACTCAAATTCCAGCACCAATTCTAACTCCACATTTGCACTTTTCTATCAACACTATATATTGTTACATTAGCATTTTATAAATATTGAATGTCAAATTAATAATAAAAAAAATTGCACATTTCAGAAAAAGCGAGGGAATGAAAATAGTGATTGATATTGGTAGCTAATTTCAATCGTTAACCGGAACTTTTTTTATCGGGCGAAAATGACGCCTAGAAACATTCAACAACAAAAAAATGTCACTTTTAAACTTTTTTTTCTTTCTAAACTTCTATCAAACTTATCACTCAAATCAATTATACTTTTACTCTTGATGCTTATCCTTCTATTTCAAAAATACATCTTTACCTTTTTTTCTTGAAATGTTAATTTCAATTTTCTAACACCTAAAAGAATTTCACATGAACAATAATTAATATATAATGGAGCTGAGTAGCTTTTGGACAAGAAGTCACTGAGCCATCCACACCATTATCGAGTGTACTAGCTTCTCGTGGCCATTAGTTTCCATGGAGATTAAATTGGCCGTTGAAGGACCTTTGTCTAACAGTTTCTATTATTGACCTAATCCAAATTAAACCTTAGCAACATGTTTTGTAAGATTCTCTAAGGATGTTTCACCTGCCATGACAATTTTGTGTATGATTCCAACCTTTATGTAAAATCATTATTCAGACATATCTTTTTGGGAACTAGGAAGCAATATCCCATTCCCATCCAATGCTCGTTTTTATAGTCATATGCTTTATGCAAATGGACAAAATTAGCACCTAAAGCATCCAGGACTAAAGGTGTTTATTTTTTTTAACATAAGATAAGAAGACTAAAAGTGATTAATACAAGGTAGTAAATAGTAAAAAGTATAGGACAAGTTTTTTTTTTTAACATGAGATAAGAAGACTAAAGGGGAAATTTCTAACTTATGGTATTACATGTGTTAATCCCCTAAAAACTAGAGGACAAGTTTTTCGAAATTTCAATTTTTCGGTGCCTTCTTCAAACATCATGTATTGTGGGGGAAACAACCGTACTACATTTGATAATTAAGATCAAGCTGTAATCAACAATAGTTGGCATATTCAGTAAACGCAAATCCTGTCAATTAAAGTTGATGTAATGTTGATTAGTTCATCATTCTGTGTGAGTTATCTACAAATAATTGTACACACTCATTTAACTTGAACGAGATTACCCTGATCCAAGTTTGTGATTATCACTCTATCTTAATTAGGATTACATTGTTATGTATCCTTGATCACAGTTGATCCCAAACTTTCATATATAGACTAGTAAAAGAAAAAGTTGTAGAGGTGAATGTTGTATAGCCGGTCATCCCAGAATATTCTAGCTTGTCAAAGGTGTGGTCATTGTTGCGTTAGATCGGATTTGAAAAAGGACAAAATTTAGATGTAATTTTCGTCAAGGGGTGGTCATTGCTAAGTTCTAATTACACTTATTTGAGGTTATTTATTTACTAAATTTGTAATTTGTTGCTTGTACTTCTACTACTTTTGGTCCAAATTTGATGGATTATATAATGTTTATTTCTGTGCTACAATAATTGCTTGACGACAGAAAAATCTGAGTTTAGGGTTGTTTGATGTGTTGCATTTCATGTCATATTTACATGTCTTAGTTGGGTTTACATGCATTTGTCTTATGCTTTCAGTGCGATTTCATCGGGTTTACATTGATTT
Organism: Glycine max; assembly: GCF_000004515.6. Classification (NCBI taxonomy): domain Eukaryota; kingdom Viridiplantae; phylum Streptophyta; class Magnoliopsida; order Fabales; family Fabaceae; genus Glycine; species Glycine max. Next base: position 10,968,097 of record NC_038248.2, read on the forward strand.
TTTCCATTCAATGACTTGTTATGATATTTTCCTTGTTTTCATTTCATGTTTCAATGTTTTTAGAAATAATGAGAGCATTCGGAGCTTGAAGAGTGATAATAAAAGGTCTTTATCCTACGAGAATATCAAAGGAGCATGATCATGCTAAGAAGTGAGTTTCACCATACTTTTAATTTTGCGATTTTTGCTTTGTCTTTTAGTTGGTTTGAAAACTGCTATTGCCCCATACCTTTAAAAACTTCTTTTAGGTTGGGTTTAGGGGATCTAAACTTAATACTTTTGTAACGGCAAAGGATTGAAAATTGGATAATTCTCTTTTTTTGTTCTTATTCTCGATTCAATGTCTTTTTTATCTCTTTTTGGTGTTTCCTCCATGACTATATGTGATTAAATGTCTTTTTCTATGATTGAGGTATAACCCTTGATTGAATAGTGATTGTTTAAATTATTTGTCTTTGTGGTTATTGTCTTCTTCTCTTGATTTTTTTTATTATTGATTTTCTATATGTGGAGCTTTATGACCATTATTCATAACCTTAAATGTGTAAGGAAAAATCGAGGATAAACCTAGATGTTGGACCCGGAAGTAAATAATTTGAACTTTAAATCACAGAAATATAAGTCAATTCAATTAAATGCATCTTCTTATCTTAAAAAAATAGAGATTGTCTTCAACTATAACCAAGAAGATCACTTAGGCAAAGAAATTAGGTCATTAGAAAACCATTGTGCAAACACTCAATTCTAGAAGGTTTCATCTATTGATTTTTCCTTAATTTTTTGAATAATTCTCAACAACTTTCAATCTTAGATCTTTTCTTTTCTAATTAAATCTTTTTTGTTTAACTTCTATTTAAATTTATGATAATTATCAAGTTAAACAGTAGTTCCTAATTAAGTTAGAATACTCTCGCACTTTTGATTCACGAGCTTGAAGATACATTAAAGTTAAAGACTAAATTGATTATATTTATCAAATTTAACAACTATCTTGACTAATTTATTGATACCTTTGCTCCTTTTTTATATCATATTTTATACTATAACATGATTCTTATAACATAAATAAAAAAGACCAAAATATTTTAAGTTTACTTTTTTGCAATAATAAAGACTAGATAAAGGATTAATTATGTCTTTAATCTATAAACTTTTATAAATCTCAATTTTAGTTCCTAAATACATTTTTTAGCATTTTTTTTGTCTAGAATGTATATATCTAACACAAGAGACAACTATGTTTGAGCTAGATAAGATTACTATAAACAAAATTATTCGTTAAGTATTTAATACAATTATATATCTAAAATTTATGTCTATATTTTGTCTTTGCTAATAGTTTTAGCCCTCACTGCCATGTAAATTTTTAGTCTAATGACATCAACTAATTTGAATAGATGGTTAAAAAAATACAATTTATTAAAAAAAAATTACATGTAATTGTTCAGTCAAATTTGTTGATGACCTAATTTGCTAATGTTGTAACTTGACAATAAAAATTAAAATTGATATTTCTTCCTTCCCATTACAATTGTTGTCCAAAATTACTTTACACAAACCTACAAAAATCTAATAAATGAATGAGAGTTAATAACAATTTTAAAAAATTAAATTTTATTAATTCATTTTAAGTTTTTGTTGTCCGCATCATTAATTGTTATAAAGAATATAAGTGAAAAGAATAATTAATGTTACAATGAAAAATTAAAATGATAATTATTTTAAAATAATTTTTTTCTTACACCAACAGGGACAATTATTATAAGATGAAGAAAGTAATAGAAAAAATATATGGACTTTAAAGCTAAAAAAATAAAATTTCTAAGAAATTTAAAGAAAAAAGCATAATTAACGATTACTTAAACACCAAATTCAAGTTTTATCAAATTAAAATCTCAATTAATTTATCCTCTTTTTATTCCTCTCCATGCAAAGTATAAATAACGCATTTATCAAATGATGCACCGAATATACTACATGTGGCCCCCTCAACACCAAAACAATCCCCATCTACACAAGCTGCCTGTGACAGGTCCCCAACATGTTTTTACCGAATCAAAGAAGGCACAATTGCTAAACACAAAAACAAATGTATAAACAAATCAAAATCCCCATAAACAAGAAGCATAAACAAGAAAAAGAAGAAAGAAAAAATAAATCAATTTAAGCGTTTTTTTTTTCATATGCCGCTTATAGATTACACAGAGAAATAGTCACGACCAACAACACGAGTCAAAAAAAACTAGCTTGACAACAAATAACAGTGACAATCCCGTAATGTTACAATTTTTCTATCAATTCCTCAACCCAAAAATCCAAATGGCAAAACATTAAAAAAAAATTAAAACATTTCCGACGTTTTTTTCCCTTAACTTTCTAGACAGTGCGAGATCAAAAAAGATGAAGTGCAAAAAAAAAAACCCCCCAAAAGCGCGTTTCAACAACGCGCGTTCATCTGTGCGCAGTAATCAGCGTTTCAATGAACCGCAACCCGTCGAACCGTGGCGCGAACTTCTCCGTCGACGCCGAGTTCGCAACCGGCGAGGATCCGCCGTGGCTTCTCTGAGCCCCACCATCCTGCAAAACCCAAACGCGCGTTTCAATCTCACCGAGAAAAAAAAAACGAATATTTCACAAAAAAGGTTTCAGATCCCACGTTTTGAAACAGAATCATGACGAAAAAAAAGATAAATTTTGGAATTTTAAGCAAATACCTGAAGAGAGAGCTTTGCGGAGGAGGAAAAGGAAGTGGCGGTGGCCGACGCGGCGGCGACGGAGGCGGCGACTAGGGCGGATTTGTTCATGGTGGGAGTGTTTGGCTACCTAGAAAATGTTGGATTAATTTTCTGGGAAAATTGAAGAGCGCGATTGTTTAAAGGGGTTTGACGCCTTATATATAGAATGGGTAATGATGATGTTGTGCTAGCTTTGAGGGCCAATATGGGAATAACGATGATGGTGAAATTAGGCGGCAACTTTGTTCATTCAAGTTACCTTTTACCCTTTCTTAAATATCAACCCTTGAGTAAATAAGTATTTTAGTTGCTGACTTTTGATCCCTTTTATAAATTAGTTTCTATTTTTTTGAAATGTAAAAAATAGTCTTTATTTTTATATAAGTTTTATAAAATAATCATTACTGTTAAATTTAAAAGTAACGTTGTTAATGAGTTGTATTGTTAGCAATTTTAATGTCACATAGACTATCCAACGTGACAAATTGTCCCAGATTGTGACATGTGAACTTTGATGCAAAATTTAAAAAGTTGTCAAATATTTTCTTCTTCACTTGCTTCTTCTTCCTCAAATAGACTATCCAATTCCATGGACTCGTCTGCCACCTATCATTTGAACTTAGATTCATACCATACATCAAATTCTGCAATGCTCCAACCGATCTGGGAATTCTGCCACCAAACATATTGCCACCAAGTTGTAGTTCAGAAAGCATTTTGAATTCCGACAAGAAAGCTGGGAGGCCCCCACTAAAGTGATTCTCACTCAAAATTAATGTGTTTAGCTTTGTCCAGTTTTGTAGACTTGATGGCAATGAACCATTTAGGAAATTAAATCCAACATCAAACCTGTCCATTTTGGTACACTTTGAAAGCTGAGAGGGCAAAGGACCTTCTAAGTTGTTGTGAGCAAGATCCAAAGTTTGAAGATTGACAATGTTCCCTATCTCTGAGGGTATTGGCCTATTAAATTTGTTCATGGACAAAATTAATTGAGTGATATGTTTGCAATTTCCCAAACTTGATGGAATTTCACCATGGATTTTGTTGTGGTTGATATCCATATGTGAGAGATTTGGATTGGTTTTGAAATCAGTAAGAGGCCCGGGAAGTTATTTTGTTGAAGAATTAACATTTTGAGTGTTGTACAGCTCCCAACATTAGGAGGTATGCTACCTTGAAGTTGATTGATGCCCAAATTCAGGATGTTTAACTTCTTGCCAAAACACAGATCTGGTAGGATGTTTCCAGTGAATTTATTATTTGTAAAATCCAAAACAACTAAACTGTTGTTAATTCCCAAGCTTGGCGGTATGACTCCGGAGAACTAGTTGCTAAATAATGAGATGTTTTTCATGTTGGAATTGAGAGGAGAAAAGTTTTAGAAAGCCTAATTTAAGGAAGAAGAAGCAAGTGAAGAAGAAAATATTTGATAACTTTTTAAATTTTGTATCAAAATCCAGTCTACGTGTCACAATTTGTCACGTTGGATAGTCTATGTGGCACTAAAATTGTCAACAATGCACCTCACTAACGGGATTACTTTTAAATTTAATAGCAAGGACTATTTTGCAAAACTTATGCAAAGATAAGGACTATTTTTTACATTTCAAAAAGATAGAGACTAATTTGTAAAAGGGATCAAAAGTTAGGGACCAAAATACCTATTTACTCATCAATCCTTTGTTGCTTTGTAAAAATAAAAATAATAATTGTATAATCTTTAATCTTATATATCATAGTCAGATTTTTCTAAAAGATGACAATCTCATTTTCATGTTAACCTTTCAAGATGTTTGAAATTTAAATCTTATTAAATTTTAGTGATGCATTTTTTAATTTCATATGTATTTTTGTTCTATTTTTTTTCTTAAAAAAAATAACCTGTTTTGAAAAGGATATAAAAAATAAATTTAAAAAGAATTTAATAGATGTGCATTATCAATATAGAAAATTTTAAATTGTCAACTAATTAAAGATCAATTTTGATATAATTTTTAAGGTGATTATTTTCGTAATCAACAAATTATTATGATTTGTGATTGAATGATAATATGATATGTTTTTTCTCTTTAAAAAAAACTTGTATTCATTAGTTTCTTCCACTTTTGTCCCTCAATGCATAATTCGCTGACAAATGCATCACTGAAAGATGAAAATACAAAATTTAGTCATTGAAAGTGTAAAAAGTGTGATATACATGTCATGTCATTAACTTTCGTCCGCCATCGTTAATAAAATAGCATATGTGGCATGGAGGGACAAATTTATCACTGAAATGTTTGTCAACGTGGATTGCTAGCATAGGAGTATATTTGTCATAATATTTTTTTGGCTTTTCGTTTTCCCACTCCGCTGATAAATGCGTCCCTGAAAGATAAAAATGCAAAATTTAGTCCGTGAAAGTATAAAATGTGCGACAAATATATCCGGACGGATCCCTAGAAGATAAAAATGTAAAATTTAATCCCTGAAAGTATAAAAAGTACAACAAATATATCCGGACATTAATAATAGATTGTGACTAATTATTATTATTATTATTATTATTATTATTATTATTATTATTATTATTATTATTATTATGTGTTTATAATTTACTGCTCTATTTGTTTAGTACTTATGTAATATATTTTTAAAATTTCCTTTTAATATATATATTTTTATTATTTTGATTTTCTTATCAAACCTTAATCTTTGATGTTAAAAGAAATTATCTTATATCTTATAATTTTATCAAATTTCTACTAAATTTCTCACTTTTAATCTTTAAAATTATTTTATATCACAATTTCAACTTAAGTGTCCTTATATTTAGATTAAAAATAATATGCCGAGAGTTTTGAGTAGAAAAATCATTCACCGCGAGACCAAATTTATTTATTTATTTTAAAAAAATAATTTAATCAACTTTTTTTTAAAAAAATCTCATAAAATTTAAACTAGATAAAACTAAAGTGGAATCATAAGTCTTTTTCCTTAATCAATAATATATATATATATATATATATATATATATATTATATATATATATATATATATATATATATATATATATATATAAAGAATCCTTGGATAAACCTTATGTGTTTCTATTTGAGACAATACTTATTATGCATAATATGAATGAAATGAAAACAGTTACTAACAAATAAAGAACCCAAATAAATTTAAATAAAAAATACAATAATGCTCAAACTAATACAAAGATTAACTTTAAAACAAAACTAATACAAAAGTTTATTCTTTGTCTTCGGGACGTAGAGTTGTATCTCTCACTGATTTAGGGACTACAACGACCTTGCATTCCATTTGACATACTGTGACAGAGTACGTAATAAAGATTAATAATTAATTGAATAAATAAAAAATTTCAAGAAATAAAAGGCTTTCATTTTTTTAAATGGTAACTCAATTTTTTATATCATAAAACTAAAGAATTTTATTTTATTTTGGAAAATAAGTAGTTATATTAATTAATTAAAAAAAACTAATTAACAATTTGATCGATGGATAAATAGATAGATAATCAAAGTATAAGAGTTCAAATCTTAAGTTGTATTTTACTATTTTTTAATCCCTTTTTTCCATAGTTTGTCTCTTATACAATTTATTATTAACGTCCGCATATATTTGTCGTACTTCTTATACTTTCAGGGATTAAATTTTGTATTTTCATCTTTTCAGGGACGTATTTGTCAGCGGAGTGGGAAGACAAAAAGTAAAAAAAAATATTATGACAAATATGCTCATATGCTGGTAATCCATGTTGACAATCATTTCAGTGACGAATTTATCCCTCCGTGCCACGTAAGCTATTTTTTTAACAATGACGGACGGAAGTTAACGGCAGGATATATTTGTCACATTTTTTTACACTTTCAAGGATTAAATTTTGTATTTTCATCTTTCGGTGACATATTTATCAGCGAATTACACATTGAGAGACAAAAGTGGTTATTTACTCAATTATGTAATTTTAATCTTTATTATATTTTCTCTTATAGTTTTATATTTTTAAATTTTGATTAAAATTTAGAAAGCCCAGACTCATTAGTTTTTAAAGAAAAAGTTGTGAATTGGCGTTGCTGAAAGTGTGGGTCATATGTATAAGGGTAAATCTAAAAAATTAACTCTAAGATGCACTAAACAAACATGCACTTAGGTCAAATCCATGAAACAAAGGATAGTTATATATAGAAGATATAGTCTTGACAAGGAGTGATAGGCAACAATTTAAGCTATGATAAGTGTAAAATTCAATCTTGAGTTGCCAAAAAAAAAAATCATATAACTAGTTATATAGTGGAGAGGATATGACATGGTGACTATGAAAAAATATGGAAAACTTTTAGAGGTAATTGTTAAGCAAAGGATCTAAACTACCTCAATGGTGATTTGGTTTGAAAATTTCTTTGATTGCGAAAAGAGGAGTTAGGGTGTTTGGTTTTGGTTTAAGGGGGAAGATAATTCATTCTGCACTCTTTTAAATCTTTAAAGATTGAAAATCAACTTTTTAAAGAAGGAAAATTAAGGGAATGTTTGTTTAGTAGGCTAAATTATACTCTTGGGAATGACATTTTTGAGAATACTATTCTAAGGAATATTGTTCTCATCAACATGTTTGATAACTAAACATTTTTTTAAATATTTTAAAATTTATTTCAAATAAAAAATAAAAATATTAAAAAAATAAAATAGAATAAAGTGAAAGAGAGAAATGTTTTTAGACAAAAACTATTATTCCCGTGGGAATAAAATATTCTCATCCCTTTACACGGGAATACAACATGAAAAGGTTATGTGCAATATATATTCCTAAGCTAAAATATGCCTTAGAATAATTTTTTTATATTACAACTTATATCAAACATAGAAATGATGCATTTTCAACTCATATTTTCAAAAATAAATTTGTATGACTTGAAACAAATTTTCCCTTAATCACACACACAAACAAGTATTGGGATCATTTTTTAAAAATAATGGTCACATCCTAATTATGTATAGTATTATCAACACTTAATTGAAAAATTAATAAATGGATCATTATCCACACTTTAAATTCTTAAAAGTTCAATTTTCATGACTTAAACCGTTTAATCACCTAAATGTCAAGATATGTAATCTTCCTAAAAGCCTTTTAGGAAGGATTTGAAAGATATGGAAATAGAAAGTAATTCATTTCTTGTTTTTTATTTACCAAACAAATTTTACTGATTATTAACAAATTAATGTTTCATTGATTCAATCATTTTTTTATTATTCTAAATAAAAATATTTCAATGGTTATAGTTTTTTTTTTTTAAAAAGTTTTACACTCTATGATTTTATGTTAATACAAATTTTAAATATTTTTAAGGCTAAATTACTCATTTGGTTACTATAGTTTCATGATTCTTATATTTTTAGTCCATATAGTTTGAAAGTGGTTTTTTTAGTCCCTATAGTTTACATTTTAATTCTCTTTTAGTCCTAGTCGTTTAAAAGTGATATTTTTAGTTTCTATTTATATTTTAATTACCTTTTAGTCCTAACTATATATATATATATATATATATATATATATATATATATATATATATATATATAATTAGCTACAAATTAGTTATAAATTATCAATTATTTTTTTTATTACAATCTTATAATAAATTAGTTATGAATTACTTGCTAATATTTTTGTAGTGAATTGTAATTGATAATATTACTCATATTTTGATGGTAAGAACTAAATTAAAATATAAAGTATAAGGACTAAAAAGACTACTTTCAAATTATAGGGATTAAAAGAGAATTAAAATAAAAATAATAAGTATTAAAAAAACCACTTTTAAAACTATATGGACTAAAAGAGAATTAAAATGTGAATTATAGAGACTAAAAATACCACTTTCAAACTATAGAGACCAAAAAAATAAGAATCCTAAAAGTATAAGGAACAAATGAGTAATTTAATCTATTTTTAAATTTATACTTTACATGTATTTTTAAGCTTGAGTAATGTATGAGATATTTATTATCATTTTTATAAAAAAGAAGTTGAGTCATGAAAGTATAAATAGGTAAATGGATTTGTTAGTGGGGGAATATTAAATGATTAATTTTATTGGGGAGTCATTTAGCATGCAATAATATAACTAGTATTGGATGTAAATGAACTAGAATATGAATGATGATGGATTTGAAGGTCAAGCGGGTAACTTGGTGAAGGAGTTAGAAGTGAGGGGCAGATTTTTCATGAAGAATCAATAGACGAGCGACGCGTGAGTGGCAGAGAAGAAGCCAACAAAGCATTACCGTTGGCAAAAATTAACTTTCGGCTCCGCCGTTGCTGGTGCATCGGTTGGTGAAGCATTTTGCAAATCCCTATCATTCTGAATTGCCATATTACCCTCAAGGCAAAGTCTAAGTGTTTTTTTTATTATTGTAGTATTAATGTGGAGTATCTATCAATTTTACTAATAATTAATCTTCATCAGAAACCTGATTGATCATTTTTAATAGGATCTCTTATACTAACTACGTTTTTTTCCATTTATAATACTCGAACCCGAGACCTTATTTAAGGAAATCGAGTTCATGATCACTCAGACTAAGAACTTATTGGTAGTCTAAAAGCTTCTTTAGTGGTAGAATTCATTTTAGATTTTTAGATAACTTTTTAGGGGTCTCAAGGTATCACATATGATGCAAGATTTTTTTTCTCTTTTTTGTTCTAGTAATAAATCTTACTTTAGGTTCTTTAGGCACTTTTGTAGGTCCCGCATTATATTTCACTTAAATGTATTTTATGAATTAGTTTTAAATTAAATTTAAGTAATTAATTATAAATATTTTAATGAAGAAATAACTAATATTAAAAAAATATAAAATATTAATAATTAAAATTTTTATTTATAACTTTAAGTTAAACCAACAAAAAATATATAACACTTGTAAGCGACAAAATGCAAAACATTGACATCCAGCCAGAAAAATTAAATTTTATTATTATTGTGACTAAAACGTGCCCAAATATGTTCCACCAAGCCTACTTATAGTTGTTAATGAATTCCTCTTGTATGCATATAACGTCTTGTTTGTAGGTATGTAACATAATTGGTAAGAACACCACAAGATACCTCAATGTTTAAACTCTCTTCGTCTATATTGTCGCAACCTACCCTTCGGCGGGAGGGCGACGCGTGACTCGCGGGATGCGTGTTCCACGAAAGTAATACGCGCGGAGTCGCCACCAACGTTTATTTGAGGAAAACGTCGGAAAAACCGGAAAAGACGCGATCTACGAACTTTTAAGTGAAAGGTTCGGGAGTTGTATTTACGCACGGGGAAGGTATTAGCACCCCACACGTCCGTCCCAAGGGACGATAGCCTTTAATCGAATGTGCAAACATGACTTTGATTTTTACGTTCCCTTTTTATGTCTTTATATCCTTTATACCCTTTTTATATTTTTTTCTCTTTTTGTGGTCGACAAGGGTGTTTCCCTTTGCTCCTACGTATTCCTCAATTGCGATGAGGAAATCAGACCTACGTAGTTCTTTTTTATCAAGTGATTCTTTTTTATTTAAAAGGTAATCATTTTAAGGCGTTGGATCTTGAAAATGATCCATTTTACTTAGTAAGAAATTGAAATGATAAACTTCAAAAACCTATTTTTATGGACGAGCTTGACTAGGCGAGTTGATTTTAGCCTTAGTTTCACTTTAGTTATTAGTCAATTCAATTAAGAATGAGAAATCCCAAAGAGAAAACGTCCGATTGATTTTCCGCTTTATTTTACTAAAAGACGTTTTTTTTATTATTATATTATTATTTTACCTCTTTTTTTATTTCCAACGTGCTTACGGCACGACCGAACGGTCGGAATTCATTTTAACCGAAGTTAACGGATAATACAATTCAAACGATCGGTGGAATTTTTTTTTTTTTTAGGTTAAGCGAGAAATGACTTAAATAAAATGGCTTAAGCACGTCAAAAGGGGGTATAAAAAGTAACTGAAACGAGAATAAAAATACACGAAACACAATGTGGACCACCACGGGTACATAGAATGAATCGAAAAGCTTGGTTCGAGGTACTTACCCGTTGAAGATCGAAGAACGATGAAGAACGTCGAAGAACGGTCGAAATCTTCGCGAAATTCCTCACGGAAACGTTATGGAAACGTTTCGGAAGCGCCTCGGCTTGGATTTTTTTCACGGAAACAATTTTTCCAAGCAAATTCGAAAGAGAGAGAAGTGCCTAAGGGGCTGAACCCTTTTTCACTTCACTTCTCCCCCTATTTATAGAAAATTGGGGGAGAAGCTTGCCACCCAGCTCGCCCAGGCGAGCAGGGTTGCTTCCTCCAGAAGCAACAGCCTTCTGGAGGAATCTTCTGGAGGGCCCAAGTGGGTCTGGTTACTATTTGCACCCCCATTTTTACTAAGTACATCCCCCTGCCTTTTTTTTAGTGATTCTTTTTTCGTAAAGTTACGGAAACTTACGAATTTCGTAACGATACTTGTTTTCTTTCCATAATGTTACGGAACCTTGCGGATTACATAACCATCCCCTTTTTGACTTCGGTGTGTCACGGAACCTTACGGATCGTGCATCAATATTTTCTTTTGTTTTCCGGCATGTCCCGGAATTTCACAAATTGCCTAATGATGGGTGCCAAGCACCTCACAAGGACCAAACAAAAGTCGCATGTCATCAAGCAAAGGTCCCCGAACGAAATTAGGGTATGACATATATGATCATAATTAATATTAATATTACCATTATATGTATCTTATTCATATTCAACAATCATGTTATGCAATATAATACATGTCAATATAATATTCTTCATTGTATCGATGTTTCAATTACGTGATGGACCATATATAATTGCGCATCGAGATTTTAGCCCTCCAAATGCTCTCTCCACATCATTTCTTGTCAATTCTTGACATTTTGCAAATAACTTTCTTTTCTCTCGTTGTGGCATGGGGATGGTCTTCACAAAAGTGGCTAAATCAAGATAAATGTCATATGCAAGATAGTATCTCATTATATGGGGGGGGGGGGTTCATTAATTGTAGATTGCATTGGAAGAGCTCGACCTTGCTAAGCATCATTATACACAGGCGATTGGTTTAACTCGTTAATGTTATTATTTGAATATGTAACTCCATAATATGCATGTCAAATTCACAAGTCTTGTGACACAACGACTTCAAGTATTACTATGGATTTGTGATTATTGCCTCTACAATATTGGCCTTGCCATGCAACTAGGTAATTTTTCCATTCTCAATGCATGCAATCAATAGAACCCAACATACTTGAAAATCAACATGTCTCTCCAATTTGTAATAAGCGATTGATGTCATTGTTGTTTGGCCTTCTCTAGTACTCATCCCCAAATATTTCGTTGACATCCTTTACAAAAGCTTCTAAGCATTGAATTGTAGTACATTTAACATTTCTAACATACTCATCAACACTATCAGTGGGTGATTCGTTTTCCAATATACGAATACTTGCAATGGTGAAAGACCTCGTTTACCAGCTACATCAGATCTCATTCGAAAAAATATGAATCATGATTACTAAGAGTGTCTACAATTCTAAGGAACAACTGCTTTTGTATTCGGAACCTTCGTTGAAACTGTCTTTGTGTATACATAATTTTCAGAGAAATTGTCATTTAACAACCTACTATGTCCGCCTTCACGATCATGATTTATATGGCATCTTGTTTGTCTCGTCTGACTATTATTGTTTGCTTTTTGTTGCACCTTGCGTAAGTACCTTATGATTTCTTCAGTGTTGTTTTCAAGTGTTTCATCAATAATTTGTTTTCAAAGTCTATCGAAGTCAAAGTTTGGATCCATTTTACGAGTGAGTGGAGCTAGAAAAAAAAAAGGAAAGAAGAATATTACAAAGTTTGTAGAAAATGTGCATGGCTAAAAGAAAATTTAGTAATTAAATAACATCATTTTCAACGGTTAGTTTCAGAATGGCTACTTTTGTAATGGTTACTTTTATAATGACGACTTTTGTAACGACTAGTTAAATGATTAAAAATTAATAATTGTTTTGAAGGTTACAATTTGAAGACTAATTAAAACCAAATTCAACATTCAACAAGTTAAAAGACCGTTACAACATAATGATTAATTCAAATAATGCTACAACATAATGACTAATTAAAACTAACTTACAACGTAATAACTAATTACTAAAATTGTACAAAATATAACTACAAGTGATTTCATATTTTTTGCGTTGTTCTTCAAACATGATAGATGTGTCCTTCATTAGAATTTTGTACAACACAACTACATTCTCCGCCTCCTTTGCCTTTGTTATTCTTTTGTTGACAACATTTTTCCCCCTGATTGTAGCTTCCATGCCTAACAAGTCCACTATTGGTGAAGATGTTGCATCTCTTTTCCCCTTGATCTTCCTCTTGGCTGCCTTTTGTCTTATTGGGCAGGGGATTCGTGATGGTGTGTCATTTTTTGAAACCTTAATCGATGTCTTCGGATTAGATGACAACAAGTAATCCCCATTAGAAGAAATCTTTTTTCTTTCTTTTTTAACTAGTCTATTTGAGTTGATATAACCATTTAGGTTGATCTTTCAGTAGTCATCATGCATGCTCAAAAGTAAAAACACTTTGTTCATCTTTCTTCCAAGTAATGGTGTGATTTTACTTGCACAAAAAAAGGAAACCAATTTGGCCACTCACATTTATTTCTCATTCTTGTTTGCAATATCAATATTTTTTTCTCACAATCCCAAACCCTAACTCATAGAACCTCCCCTCACGACCTCTTATCTTCCTTATGGCCTTACGACCTCTTCTCTTTCTCTCATTTTCCCCCTCTCTTTCAGACCTTCCTTCATAGTCTCATCTTCCTCTCCGACCCACACTTGTCCACCATTGTCGTGCGTCATCCATGGTCACTAACCTCCAACCCTGATTTGTGCTCCATTGTCGTTCATCCCCCAAGGCCAATCTCGCCTCCAATACCAAAGAATTGACGCTCGAAATGATGGCCATAGATCAGCACTCGAAGCCATGGTTGAGATCTTAAGAAAAAAGACACAAATCAACACTCAAAGCGTGACCACCGCGATAGACATAGATCAATGTTGTTGTGGGAAGAGTTGTGCTATTTTGTAATTTATTTTATTTTTTATTGAATATTTTGAAATTTGTTGTTGTTATATTGTTTTGGATCGGTTGTTGATGTTGTTCCGAACTGTTCTGTTCTTTGATAAGTTTTTTTTTTTCATGTGGTTGTTTTGATTGATCTATTGTTGTGGTTATTCTCTTGTTCCTTCTTCCCCTCTTCCATCTTTTTGGTTGGTTCCCTCTAAAATTAGTTAGGAAGAGAGACGTTAAAATTTTATTTTATTTTTTGAAAAAAAGGTGTAGATTTTGAGAGTTCTTTTCCTAGAATCCAACCTCCACGTTGGAGTTCTTGGGAGTTTGTTTAGTGGTAGATCTAGTGAAGAGGGGCTTTTGAGCTCAAGAACCCAGCTTAAGATCCACTGTTAAAGATGCTTTGATGAGTATTAGTTCTTGAAAGGGTAAATGATCAATTTATTCCCTGCACTTTAACACTTGGTAACAATTTAGTCATTGTATTAGGAAAGTGATCAATTTTATCTACAATTGTGTAAATTTACCAACAACTTAGTCCTATCGTCAAGTCTCCTCCATTTCCATTAACATTGAGTGCCTACTTGGCACATAAAAAATGACATGGAAAATCCACATGATTGAAGTGACCTCCATGCGTTGGGCTAGGTATGTGGGAGCCAAATTGTCAGTTCATGTGTGTGAACATTTTTACCTTTTAACTCACCACAAAATTGTCAGTTAACTGTGCTTTGCTCCTTTCTGCCCTTGCATTGTCGCTGGCCAACAGTGTCAACGTGGCGGTGGACGGTATTGTTTGGTTTCTAGCTGCCATTAAAACATAATTTCTCCTTGTGCGTTGAAGATGAAAGACAACTTCGTAAGGTAAGGTGTTTTTTTTCGTTTGGCCATTTCACCTTCCATGTGTAAATGATGATGAACAAGTGCAATGTTGAGGATGCTGTTGATGGTGTGTCTGATGTTGTTGATGAGCTAGTAATTGTTAACACAAACAAACAAGTGTCTGATTATAAGGATACAGGTGTAGATGGCTATATTGGAGATGAAATTCTAAATGAAATAGATAGGATAGCAAAAAAATATTGTTGATCCGTGTAAAAATTCCGAAGGTGGTATGAGATGATGTTTTAAATGCAGATCATTTTGTTATTAAATTATATTTATTGGGGACCATTTTTTTATTGTAGAAGAAAGTATTACCACGAAATTAAGAAGAAGAACCTTTTTCTCAAAATAGTTGTTACATTTGTAAATTTTAAAATCAAAATCAAAAAAATATTCACATTTTAGTCCAAAATATTGTTGGATGACGTGAAACATTCCCCGTACACGTGAAATTGACACGCCATGAAAGACGTGCCATGTAGGCACCCAACATTAATAGAAATGGAAGAAACTTGGCGATAGGACTAAATTGTCGATACATTTATATAATTGTGGATTAACTTGATCATTTTCATAATACAATGAATAAATTGTTAGTGAGTATAAAGTGTAGGGATGAAATTGGTCATTTACCCTTCTTGAAATTGTGAAGGGTTGTGTGAATAGTTTCTTGATTTAAATATGTTTTTTCATATTTTTAAAATACATTTTTTTCATACTACTATCTAAACAATGTTTTTTTTTGCTTTTGATGCATGTAACATTTTTTTTTCGTACCTATCATTAATGTTTGTTTGTTAAGTGATAACTTGACAAACAATATCATGTCATAACTGTCACATCATTGCACCTTAGGTTTTACTTAAAAAAATTATTTATTTTACTGTGGTTTCTAGAGTTGCTAATGCTAACATATTTTTACTTCCTACACCCGTTATTTGCTTCCTACATTCGAACCCCAACCCAATTGCAACATTCAAACCTCAAATGCATAAAGAACAGCGAGAATAGAGGTGCTTACGGTGCGTGAGAGGGAAATTGAAGAGAGAAGTTAATGGTGCAAGGGATAGTTGCAGTGTAGAACTCTACGTGAGCGTGCCTGTTCGAAGAGGGTTTATGTGCGCAAGAGCAAGGTGAAGGTTAAGGCGTTGTGCAGGTCCCGTTAGGCAGAAGTTGATTGTGAGGAGGATCAGCTAGAAGCAAAAGATGCAGCACCACCAGTGCCAACGCCGTTGGTGGGGTTTTGGGTGATAGGTGGAACAGGAGGCACCATAAATATTTTTGTTTATTGGGGGTGCAGGAAGACAATATAGGGTGTAGAAAGTAAACTCCAACGGCATCGACTTTGGCAGACTCTAGCATTAATAATAAAAAATAAATAAAATTTGTTAAAAACTAACGTGACAATGACTTGGTAGTGAGACATCACACTAACCGTTGGTATAAAAACCAAAAATGAAAATCTTACAGGTACAAAAAGAAAAAAAAAGTAGTTTATGTAATAATCTAAAAAAGAAATATTTTACATCATGAAAAACATATTTAATTCTAGTTATTTTAATTAAAAATTCTTATTGCTTACATCGGGATATTATGAAATTGAGTTAATTAAAAGAGTTATTTTGTACAATTAAGAGTGGTGTTTCAAAGTTATTGATTAAAAAATTAATATTTTATTAATTCTTTAAATTAGTTTAAAAAGTAAATACAAAATGATTTTATGTTTTTAATATTTGGTTAAATATAATTTTTTATCACTTTAGGTTAATAGCCTAATATCTTCAAGACAATTTTGTATATCAAAATGGAGCTTATTTATAATATTGTCAATGTTTACGCTAGAGAATACCACTCATTGAGAAGCTCTGAAGTTTAGACAATGACTCACGAAAGCTCAACAAGCCTTTTTCAAAATGCGTAAATCTTGGTGTAGTAAGAACTAAAAAGGATATTGCACCTATTGATAATATATGGCGCACTATAGAGTGAAGATGCTACGATAACAATGTTGGTGATCCATCCTTTGACACATATGCGGCATTGCCCTGTCACTCTAGGTGTGGTGGCACTTATGATCATGAAATGTTAGAGCATCTTTAGTCCAAGTTTTTTTATGAGTTTTTTAATCATCTTTTTGTGGTTCCCGCGTTATTTTTTGTGGTTTCTGCAATGTCATGTCATTCATAAAAAACTCATATAAAATTTTACTCGAATGCAAGAAATTTTAAAGAAACCGCAAGAAATCAAAATATTTAAATAGTTTAATTATAATTTAATTATTATTCCAATAAAATAATTAATTCATTTTTCAGTTTTTATGTATACAAATAATAAATATGAATAAATGAAGAACATATTAAATATAAATTAAAAATAAAAAAATTACATAACATTCGAAGGAAATGTGTAACAATAAAAAATATATTTTTACATAATAATAGATAATTAAATACAATGACATTGAAATAAAAAACATAATGATGAAAAATAAAAAAATATTACATTAAATTAATTGTTATTTTTATTTCCGAAACATTCCAAAATAAGCTCAACTAAATCTGCTTGAAGTTGAAGGTGTTTTTGTTTGTCATGAAGTAGTGTTCTCCTCTGAAGGTATACTGATCTGATACTAGGCTGAGTACCTAAACATACTTCGAATGTTGAAGTGATATTACCTATACTATCGTAATCAATATCATGTTAATGTGTCATGTTCCTCTTCAACAATCATGTTATGCAATATGATGCATGCATAGATGATATTCTTCATTTTACCAGCATCCCAAAAACGTGTCGGACCACATATAATAGTGAATCGAGATTGGAGCACTCCAAACACTCGTTCTACATCCTTTCTTGCCAATTCTTGTCATTGTGCAAATAATTTTCATTTTTCTTCTTGTGGCATTGAGATGGTCTTCACAGACATGGCAAAGTCTGGATAAATGTCATCCGCTAAATAGTATCACATATTATATTGGGTTATAGTCACTGTGAATTGCACTGCGGGTGCACATCCTGACAAAACTTCATCAAACACATTAGATCCATTTAACATAGTAATGTCATTATTTGAACCGGAAGTTCCAAAAAATGCATATCAAATCCACAAGTCTTGTGATGCCATGACTTCAAGAATGATTGTTGGGTTGCGATGATCAACTCGACAAAATTGACCTTTCCAAGCAACTGGATAATTTTTCCATTCCTAGTGCATACAATCAATGGAACCTAACATACCAGGAAATCTGCGTGCCGTTCCCATTTGTAGTAGGCGTTTGATGTCTTCATTATTTGATCTCCTCAAGTACTCATTCCCAAATATGGTGCAGATGGCTGATACAAATCGCTCCAAGCATTCCACTGCAGTTGTCTTCATCAGTGTTGTCTTCCAATTCCTCATCTATCATTTGATCTAAAACTTCATCTAAATCGATGGTTGGATCCATTATATGGTAACCAAAGTGTTTGAAATAAGAGAGAAATATTGTGTATTTTGTATGAGAATATGTCAGAATAATGAAACATTGGACATTTATATAGCTTTATTAATAACGACTAGTTTTTCAACGGTTACTTTCATAAGGGCTAGTTTTGCAACGACCAATTTTATAATGGCTAGTTTTACAACATAAAATTCTAAATTTAAGACACAACAAATACCTACACTTCTAAAATTAAATATCAAACACAACATTAGCATAAGAACTAAAAATTTAATATCCTAGTTTTTTCCTAATATGCTCACAATACTTTTCATGGTCTTTGTGTTGCTGTTCGGACATGTTGGATGTATCCTTCATGAGGATTTCATACTCCATACGCCGTTCCTGTTCTTGCAGACGCCTTTCCTGTGCCTCCTTTAGCTAAATAAGTTTTGATGTGTTCATATTTTTGTCCTTCATTACACTTTCTATGCCAGATAAATCGAGAGTGTTAGGAGATTCTTTTCCTTTGCCTTTCCTTTTTGCTGTTTTTTGTCCAATTGGGCAAGACATTGACGATGGCGTATCATATTCTTCGACTTCAATGGGTGTCTTTGGGTTAAAAGACGACGAGTAATTTCTAGAAGCAGAAACCTTTATTCTTTTTTAACACTTTGACATAAATTCTGCATCAAATTTTGGTTGATCTTTCAACAACAACCAAGCATGCTCAACCTCAAATTTTTTACCTGTATCTTGTGAGTAAATCATATGAGCATCAGCCAAAACATCTTTCTCTGAACTTCCACTTCTCCTATGGTTATCTGCTTGTTTGTAGCACCTATTAAACTTTTGAACTGGAGGATGGATTCTGTTCCACCGAGATTTTAATTGAGTCCAGTCTCTTTCACAAAATTGCCCGCTTTGATGCACATCGTCATTGTTATACACATTTTTTATCCTTGCCCAATATTGCTTTGATGTTTGGTCGACTCCTATAATTGAATCCTTTGACATATTTAGCCACGATCGAACGAGAATCACATCTTCTGTCACCAAGAATGCGGTACAACTTTTTTTTCCACCTAAATTTTGATCTCCTTCGTCTATTTGAATGATGTCTACACCGATGGGTGATTCAATTTCATTGCTAGGGAGCGCAATATTGGATAAAGAAGGCCTATAACACGTGTTTGAGTTGGTGGGAGTTGATGGTTAACTATAAATTTATGGATTTTGAGAACTACCCCTGGTAGGTGGCTTTACATTGGATGAAGGATGCATATACCACATGTGTGGGGGTGGTGGATACATAATATACTGTGGTGGATTTTGAGAATTTTCACTAGTAGGGAGTGGTGGTGGACACATAACATATTGCGGTGGATTTTAAAAATTTTCACTGGTATGGGGTGGTCGATACATAACATATTGCAGTGGATTTTGAGAATTTTCACTAGTAGGGAGTGATTGGTTTTGCAAATAACTATAGTAACATTGATAATTATACTGATTGGGATCCATTTCAGAGAGAATAAAAATAATTGACACTTGATAGCAACAAAAAAATTTTGCAGTACAAGAACTATGCAAAACATCTTGTATTGTGCACAAATTTATAGTGAATAGTGTAGCACAGTGAAAAAATACTACACAACGGTCATTTCTGCACATTCAACGGTATTATTTTCATATCAACGGTACATAACAATGGTAACATTTCCATCAACGTTCAAAATCCTTCCTCCTTAATTACCTAAGTTGTTCAACGATCCAGATTCATCCTCATTAATGAAATGGATGGTCCAGATCGTGTCACCTCATTAATTAACTAAAGCTACCTACTCTGTGCCTTTTTATCTTCTCGAGAGAACAATTTCTCTCTTCACCACCTCCAAAAGCTTCCCCTTTTTCTCCTATCTATCTTCTTCCTCTCCGCCATGACCCATTCGTCTCGCATGACCTTTGTCGGCGTCAACACCTCCGGCCACAACACCTTCGTCTGGCCTCACCTTCACTTCGTGTCACCACCTCCAGCCATGGTAGCGCCTTGCCTCACCTTCGCTGGCGTCAACAATGAAGGACATGGTCGCGTCTCCGACCATGGTCACATCTGGCGTCAACACCTCTGTCATGGTGCGTTTGTCGTCACCTTTGATGCGTTTGGTTTTCCCCCTTTTCCCCTTTACTGTTTTGCTTGAATATGGATTTAAATCACTTTTTTTTTGTCAAATTTGATTACTTTTGGGATTTATTATGGTTGTTCAACGAGTTTATATGTTCCATGTTCTTCCCTTGGACAGTTATTTTCCCTCGTGTTGAACCTGCCCTGTGTGAGAAAATCAATTTTTTAAAGGTTAGATATTTTTTATGTCTAAGAAAATCATTTTTTTTAATTGTTAGGTATGATTTCTTATACAAGAAACGATTCTCAACAATGAAGGAACGCACTCTGCCACGTCAATTTGTTCCAATGCAAAAAAAAAAATTAAGAAATAATTTCTTCCCATTAAGCACCTAGGAAGAAACCTGCAGTGGAGATGCTCTTAGAGAATGGTGTGCTCTTTGTTGTTGCCATGCGTTTGAGTATATGTCCTTGATATCAGTGACATGTCAAAAGGTGATGTGTCTTTTGTTGTTTCCATGCATTCATATGTCGAGGGATCTCAAGGGGCTTTAGAGTGTTTATTGTTATGAGGCACACTTCTTATATTGGAATTTCAAGAATAGAGATGAGAGAATTTCAAAAAGGAATAGTGAATCATTTGTATATAAAGTTCATTAGAAAAAAGGTTTATATCAACACATGTGGGGGCACACACCAAAACTATTAAAACTAACCAAAAACTACCAAACTAACTTTAGTTGGTTACACCACTTCAACTAATTTCTTTATTTTATTTTTATTATTTTCTAAAGTAGAATTATATAGATACATCAACATTCCTCCCTAATTCTAGTTTAAGCAATTCACTACGCCAAGTTTTTTCTCTAAACTTGTAAAACTTCTCTCCACGAAGCGCTTTGGTTAAAATGTCAGCCTCCTGTTCTTCTGACTTGCAATAAGCCAAACTTATTCTTCCTTTCCTCACTTGATCCCTAAGATAGTGGTACTTTGTCCCAATATGCTTTATTCTTCCATGTGAAATTGGGTTGTTGGCAAGACATATAGCAGACTTGTTGTCCATGTTAAGTTGAACAACTGAATCAAGCTTAATCTTTAATTCTGCAAAGAGTGACTCCAACCAGGATGATTGACAAGTTGTTGAGGCAGCAACCATGTACTTTGACTCACAAGTTGAAAGTCCAACATCTTCTTGCTTCTTAGAACTCCAGCAGATTGTTGATCCAAGTAATTTGAAGACATATCTAGTGGTGCTTTTGCTGTCCTCTACATCACCACTCCAGTCTGCATCAGAAAAACCAATTAACCTTATGTTGGATCAAGTGGCCTTGAAATAATTAAGAAAGGGGGTTGAATTAATTATGAACGTGTCTTGACTAATTAAAAAAATTATCCTTCTTAATGTTACTAGATTCAATTAAGCTTTACTACTAAGTTATGCGAAAGTAAAGGACAGAAACAATAACTTAGACACAAGTAAAGAGAAAATAAAAGTACACAGTGGAAAAGTAAAGAGTGTAAGGAAAAAGAAAGCAAACACTAGATTTATACTGGTTCGGCCACAACCCATGCCTACGTCTAGTCCCCAAGCAACCACCGGTTCTTGAGATTTCCAATAACCTTGTAAAATCTTTTACAAGCAAAGATCCATAAGGGATGTATCCTCCCTTGTTCTCTTTGAACAACCAAGCGGATGTATGCTCCACTTGAACTGGTCCACAAGAGATGTACCCTCTCTTGTTCTCAGTATTACAACCCAAGTAGATGTACGCTTTACTTATACCATAAAGGATGCATGCTCCAATGTGTTAAGACAAAAAATTCTTAGGCGGTTAGTCCCTTGAATCTTTGTAAGGGAAAACAAAAGATATCTCAGGCAGTTAGTCCTTTGAAATCTTTTGTTCAAAGGGAAGAGGAAGAATCAAAAGAATTCTCAGGCGGTTAGTCCTTTGAATCTTTTGGCAAGAGAGAGAAGGAAGAAAAGATAACACACTTTTGTTTTCTGCAGAACTTCCACTTGCAAAAAAACACATTTTTGAAACTGAAATTTAGAAAGCTTTTTGGCAAGAGTTTTTGCAAAGAAAAATAATGGTCAATGGTTGGAAAAGATTTGAAAGAGATATGTGTTTTTTGATGCTTGTAAAATGCGTAGCAAGGTCTTGCTTTTATAGACTCTTCATGTCTGGTCAAAAAACCATTGGAAGAGTTATGACTTTTGAGAAAATCATGTTAAGAGTTATAACTCTTAACTTTTTCTTCAAAACTATTCACTGGTAATCGATTACCACAATGGTGTAATCGATTACACAATGTATTTTATGAAAATTTGTGACTCTTCATAATTGGATTTGAATTCCAACGTTCAGATTCACTTGTAATCGATTACTAATATAGTGTAATCGATTACACTATTTGAAAATCATTTTGGAACGTTAAAAATCATTTGAAAACATTTTGAAAACTAATCTGGTCACTGGTAATCGATTACTGCCAACTGGTAATCGATTACCAGAGAGTAATCACTCTGGTAACTTTAGAAAATTTGAGAAAATTCTTTTGTAAAACAAAACTATGCTATTTGGTTTTTGAACAAATCTTTTAATACTTATCCTATATGAAGTCTTGACTTGTTGCTTCTTGATTTCTTCTCTTGAATCTTGAATCTTGGATTGGATTCTTGTTGCTTGATCTTGAAGTCTTCAATCAATCTTGAATCAATCACTTGGGTTTTGGCATCATCAAAATTGCTTGGTTCATCATCATGAAGATTGCTTCTACACCTTATTCCTTGATTATGATTTGCTTTGGAGAATAACAAGCCATAATCAAGTGTGCCCTTCACATATCTCAAAATTCTCTTTGCTGCAGCCATATGAGAAGTCCTCGGATCATTCATATTTCTGCTTACCAGACCCACACCATAAGCAATATCTGGCCTACTATGGCACAAATATCTCAAGCTTCCCACCATTTGCTTGAACAATGTGGCATCCACTGGCTTTTCATCAAGACCAGCACCTAGCTTTAATCCAAACTCAACTAGAATCTTAGCTAGATTGCATTCTTCCATCTTATATCTTTTAAGAACTTCCAATGCATACTTCTTTTGATGCATCACCAGTCCTTCATTCTTGTGAATGAACTCAATTCCTAAGAAATAAGACATGACTCCCAGGTCTATCATATCAAATTCCTGTTGCAGCTGCTTCTTGACAGTTTGAATCACGACTTCATTACTGCCTATGATTAAAAGATCATCCACATATAGGCATAGTATGATTATGTCTCCATTCTCTTCCTCGACATACACTCCATACTCCACCTTACATTTCTCAAAACCAATTTTTAGTAGGAACCCATCAATTCTTTTGTTCCAAGCTCTTGGTGCTTGTTTAAGACCATACAAAGCCTTATTCAGTTTGAACACCAAGTCTCCACCTTCCTTGTTCTCAAATCCAGGTGGTTGTGTTACATAGACTTCTTCCTCAAGTAATCCATTGAGGAAGGCTGATTTTGCATCCAATTGCCACATATTCCAACCTCTTGAATGAGCCAAGACCACTACAATCCTGACTGTTTCAATTCTAGCAACTAGAGCAAACACTTCAGTATAATCAAGACCTTCCCTCTACATGAAACCTCTTACTACTAGCCTTGCTTTATGCTTTGCAATAGTTCCATCAAGTTTCCTTTCAACCTTGAACACCTACCTTAAACTGATAGGCTTCTTTACTTTTGGTAGCCTGACCAGTTTCCAAGTGTTATTTCTTTCAATTGCTGCCAGTTCTTCCAGCATAGCCTTCTTCCATACTTCTTCCTTCAGTGCTTCCACATATCCTACTGGTTCTGCATCAAGCATAGTGAACTAGCTCTCCTTCACTTATGATTGCATCATTAGTGTACACCTTAAAATCACTAAGCCTTGTAGAAGGCTTTGATATTCTGATGCAATCCTACCCCGCAAGGGCATTGGATAGAAGACTCCAAGTAGATTGGGCCAAAGATGCAAGAGAAGGCCCTAGGGTTCTTATGAGCCATAGGGTAGATTTCGGGCCCATGAGCTAAGTACGAGCCCACTTATCTTTGTACATATTAGAATAAGGTTTCATTAATTTTGGGTCTTGTATTTTGGGCTCCATAATGTAGGTAGGGTACCCTAGAAATATAGGATTTTTCAGCCCTTGTATTTTAGGGCACCTAGACTAGTTTTTGTATTAGGGATAGTTTTGTAATTTCACATGCACTAAGTGGATATTTGATGTGTGTGGTTGTAAATAAATTTAATTGAATTGGTAGAAGCCCAATCCAATTAAATTTTAGAGGGGGAGGTGAGCATTTGCTTACTACACCCCATTGCCACATCATGTAGTCACACTTTGTGCATGTCCTTCATGCTTTTCATGCCTCATGACACCTAAGCACACTTAGTGGAGAATCTTGGAATTGATCTTGGATTAGTGGGCTGAACCATAACTAAAATTCACTAATCATAATTAGTGAAATTTTGGCTCCAAAGTTTGGCTCCACAAATTCAATTTCAAATTCAAGTGAAATTTGAATTTCCCTCCAATTTTGTGTGACACTTAGGCTATAAATAGAGGTCATGTGTGCGCATTTTTTTCAACTTTGATCATTTGAATATTAAACTTCAAATTTCAAAGCTCATTTGGAGCACAAAATTTCGTGCTCTTCTCTCCCTCTCCCTTCATTCATCTCCTTCTTCCTCCATGCTCTTATCCATGGCCTCCTATGGTGGTGAGCTTCTTCTAGACTCATCTTCTCCTTGAAGTGGCGTCTCCTCTCTCTCTTCCTTCTCCATTCCGCTGCCATTCATCTTCCAAGAAGCAAAGGAATACATTGATGAAGAAGATCCAAGGCCTACAAGCTCCAATGGAGCTTACATCATGTGGTATCAAGAGCATCTTCATCTAGGTGATGTTCTTTTGCTTCCTCTATCTTTTTGTTCGGTGAATTCTCTTTAATTCCTTGTTCTTCATCTTATTCTCCATGTATATCCTCCATTGTCTTGTGGTTTGGTGCTGTTTAGAGTAGATTCAAAAAAAATAAACCGATTAAATCTTAGATCTACACTTGTTCTTGCATTTCCATGGTTCAAATTTTGTAGATCTACTCTTGAATCTTGTTTTTGTGTTGATTTTAGGTTCTATCATTTTTCATTCATAATATTCTTGTGCTGAACCTTAGATCTAAATTTTCTTCCAAAATATTGATTAGAAAAAAAAAAGACAAAAAGCTAAGTGTAAATCACTTAATCCATGTTGTCTTAGAGTCATGTTTAGTCATAGTAATTGTCACATTATGTTCTAAGTTTGTGTTGAATTTTTATTTTGTTGATTGAATTCTAGATACATTTGTTCATGTATTCTTGTCATTCTTAGCCTATCTTTTGAATTTTAAGTCTAATTCATGCATGTTATTTAGTTCATAACATGTTCTAAATCAATTCCTAGAAGTAGTCTTGTTCTTGAACTTTTTTTTTGTTTTCTAAGTTTCCTACATGATGCCTATGATGAAGTTGAGTTGTGGTGCTGAGTTGTGGCTGGATTTATGAATCAAATAAGTCTTAAGCTCTCTTGAATTGTGTTATTCAAGATAATTGAGCATAAGCAAACACAAATTGTAACTATCCAAGCCTTAAGCAACATAAACACTACTCTTGATTTCTAGGTTGAAATCGCTGGTGCTGGCAGCTTGAACATACAAAATTGTATAAATTACTGGGAATTGGTCACTACGAGTTTTGAGATGAAATTTTTACTGAATTTTCTAGGCATCTGGACAAAAAATATAAAAAAAGAACCAAGCGATTTGGATTAAAGGAAAAAATAAGAAAAATCAGTGTCCAGGAAAAAAAAGTGAAAGGAAAGTGTGCTTGTTGTTTTGGCTCAAAAATTTGTTCTATAATTGGTGCCTATTTTATACCAATCCTAGTTCTGAAATTTAAATTGAAAATTATTGTGAAAACAAGTGCCAAAACTAGAGGTTTCTTGAGTCTTTTTTTTTTTTAGTTTTTCTACTCTACTCTAGAGCCATTCTAGGTTTCTCTTTGAGTCCTAGCTTGCTTTTTTGTTTTTTTCATTGCTTTAATTGTTGAATAATCGTTGAAAATTTGTCTTGTTAAAACTCTATTAGTTTAGCTTTCATTTCATATTTTTTTTGGTCTTTGGTTATTGTTTGTCTCTTTGTTTCCTTGTTTGTGAGTTGCCATATAGGGAATTGGAAAGGAGGATTGGTGCCATATCTTGAAGAATTTGAGTCAAGAAGAAAGGGGCCAACCACCTTAATAGCTATTGGACTAAGAAACACTCCAAATTGAGTGAAACACTAAAGAGAGAATAGCCACCACAATTGAGGACTTTTTTTTTCTTTATAATTTTGTAATTGGCAATTTGCTTTGCTTTCAAATTTTGTAACAAAAAGGCCTTTCATTGGAAGTAAGTTGGGAGCCTCCGCTAGGTCACCCTACTTCCATTTATGTGTAATAATTTTAGGCAATTTTCCCTTAGGATAATGAGTGTTTTGTTGGAAACCTTAAATGAGGTCATCCAAACACTCTTAGGATCCGCCTAGTTTGCATTTCTTGCACTTTAATTTCTTGCTTACTTTCATAGCTTATTTCTTTTACCCTCCATTGTCAAACCGCCTAGATAGCTTGCCTTTTACCAATTAGTTTTTACCTTATCTTTCACACCTCTTTTAGTGTTTATTTTGGCTAGTTCCAACCATAGTTTCTTTTACCTTTTGTTTTCAAACCCCCAACAAGAAAGAACCATAACTTAGGAACCAACATGAGTCTTCATTCTTCATCTAGTGTTAATGGTGAGGGTTCTACTCCTAAGGACCCCTTGTATAAGATATTAGATGAGTTGAGATCCCTTAAGTTGTGGAAAGTAAAACAAGAGAGAAAAGAAAAAGGTAAAAAAAGAGTGGAAGAAATAAGTCAAGATGAAAGAGAGAAAATAAGAAAGGAAGAAAGAAGAAAAATAATGAAAGAAATGAAAATAGAAAAACATGCCTCCTATAGTAGTCATAACTCTTGCAAGAGCCTAAGTGAAGAACTTCGTGACTATTATGAAGGAAGGCATAGGTCACATCTTAGACCTCACTCCCATAGGAGAGAAAATGAAAGAAAGCCTCAAAAGGTTAATATTAAACTCCCATACTTCCATGGGAAGGACAATGAAGAGGCTTACTTAGATTGGGAAATAAGGGTAGAGCAAAAACTTAAAAGAAAGCCTACTTTAAAATCTTATGGCTATCATTCTTATCCAAAGAAAGACCAAGGTCTAGGCATCTTAGGGGCAGCACCTTCTAAGCCCAATGATGATAAGGGGAAGACAATAGAAAAGCAACCCCCTAAGGCTAGTATGCAAGAAAAGACTAGCTCCATAAAGTGCTTTAAATGTCTTGGAAGAGGACACATTACTTCTCAATGCTCCACCAAGAAAACCATGATTATGAGGAGCCAAGATGAGGCTACTACTTCACCTTCCTCTAGTGAAAGTGAAGAAGCAAAAGGGGAAGAATCTAGTGAAGAAATCTACCCCCAAGAAGAAGGAAAACCTTTAATGGTTAAGGAGGAGTGTAAGGAGGTAAGTGTCTCCTCCAAGAGGTTAGCTAAGAAGGAAAGACAATTTGAAATAAAGACAAATATTAAAGAAATTTCCCTTCTTAAACAACCTCCACATTTTCTCCTTTGTAAAAAGACACTTGTTCGCATTGCCACACCTCTTAGGCTTGAGTTTATTCCTCAAGTAAAGGAGTTGTTGGATGAGGGTTTGGTTCGCAAGAGCTTAAATCCTTGTGCTTTGTTGGTGCCCAAAATAGGTATTATTAGGCACCAAATCCCTAAAATAGGTGGTATGATGAATGCTTTGGGTGGTGCAACACTCATTTGTAAAATCACTCGTGCACCCAACATCTTCATGATTTATGTACATAGGGACTCATTAGGTAGGTTTGTTCTTATTTTTAGTTTCAATACAAACTTAGGTACTCATATGGGACACCTTAGGTTTGTCATACTTTTTGGTAGGAATAATCAACATGAAAATACAGAAAAATGTATGTTCTATTGCTTTACTTTTCATAATTTTTTAAATTGTGATCAAGGGGTTCCCATGAACCCTAAGAGAATAAAAGTCATTCCTGAGTGGCCCGCTCCACCAAGTGTAAGAAAAATTTGGGGCTTCCATGACTTAACTAACTTTTACAAAAGGTTTGTCCCATATTTTTCTATACTTGTAGCACCACTCATTGAGTTGGTGAGGAACTATGTTCCTTCATGGGAAGATGCCCAGGAAATGAGTTTTCAGACCTTACCTTACTTCAACATACTAAACACCACTAATACATATGTTTTTGTTCTTTTTACAGGTGTTGAGGAAAAAAGCCCAAAGTTTCAAGAACCTCGGGATTTGAGGTCAAATCCTTTTCAAGGGGGAGGGAATGATGCAATCCTACCCCGTAAGGGCATTGGATAGAAGACTCCAAGTAGATTGGGCCAAAGATGCAAGAGAAGGCCCTAGGGTTCTTATGAGCCTTAGGGTAGATTTCGGGCCCATGGGCTAAGTACGAGCCCACTTATCTTTGTATATATTGGAATAAGGTTTCATTAATTTTGGGTCTTGTATTTTGGGCTCCATAATGTAGGTAGGGTACCCTAGAAATATAGGATTTTTCAGCCCTTGTATTTTAGGACACCTAGACTAGTTTTTGTATTACGGGTAGTTTTGTAATTTCACATGCACTAAGTGGATATTTGATGTGTGTGGTTGGAAATAAATTTAATTGAATTGGTAGAAGCCCAATCCAATTAAATTTTAGAGGGGGAGGTGAGCATTTGCTTACTACACCCCATTGCCACATCATATAGTCACACTTTGTGCATGTCCTTCATGCTTTTCATGCCTCATGACACCTAAGCACACTTAGTGGAGAATCTTGGAATTGATCTTGGATTAGTGGGCTGAACCATAACTAAAATTCACTAATCATAATTAGTGAAATTTTGGCTCCAAAGTTTGGCTCCACAAATTCAATTTCAAATTCAAGCGAAATTTGAATTTCCCTCCAATTTTGTGTGACACTTAGGCTATAAATAGAGGTCATGTGCGTGCATTTTTTTCAACTTTGATCATTTGAATATTAAAATTCAGATTTCAAAGCTCATTTGGAGCACAAAATTTCGTGCTCTTCTCTCCCTCTCCCTTCATTCATCTTCTTCTTCCTCCAAGCTCTTATCCATGGTCTCCTATGGTGGTGAGCTTCTTCTAGACTCATATTCTCCTTGAAGTGGCGTCTCCTCTCTCTCTCTTCCTTCTCCATTCCGCTGCCATTCATCTTCCAAGAAGCAAAGGAATCCATTGATGAAGAAGATCCTAGGTCTACAAGCTCCAATGGAGCTTACATCATATTCTTTGAGGTCTTTGAGCTACTGTAGGTGGTGCCCCACCTATGCTATTGCCAATTTCTTCTTCTCCACTAGTTTCACCAAGTTTATCAAGCACTGACATGCCTTTTGACTTAACCTTCTCAGTTTTATTCCAGTTATACAAGCTTTTTTCATCAAAAATCAAATCCCTACTATAAGTGACTTTCTTCTCAATTGGATCATACAGTTTATATGCTCCAGTGGGATGATAACCAACCATGATCATCTCAATGCTCTTGTCATCTAGTTTCTTTCTTTTCTCATCTGGGACATGTTTCCAAAAAGGTGAGCCAAAAATTTTGAAGTGACTTACCCTTGGCTTCTTTCCTGTCCATGCTTCTTCTAGTGTGATCTCTTCTAGCTTCTTTATAGGTGATCTATTAAGTATGTAGGCAGCTTTGGTGACTACTTCTCCCCAAAGTTCCTTTGGTAGCCCCTTCAATTTTAGCATGCTCCTCACCATGTTTAGCAAAGTTCTATTCCTTCTCTCAGCCAAACCATTGTGTTGAGGAGTATGTGGTGTTGTAACTTCATGTACTATACCTTTGCTTTCACAAAAGTCTTCGAATTCCTTAGAGGTGTATTCTCCTCCCCCATCTGTCCTCAAGGTCTTCAAGGTTGCTCCACTTTGCTTTTCTACATATGCCTTAAATTTCTGAAAAACAACAAACACCTCACTCTTCCTTTTGATTGGATAAACCCACAACATTCTTGTGAACTCATCTACAAAGATTACAAAATATAAATTTTCACCATATGTACAAGGTTCAATTGGACCACACACATCAGAACAAACTACTCCCAGTGGTTCTTTAGCTCTAGGAGGTAAAGACACATTGAAGGAATTCCTAGGTGGTTTTCCTGCAACACAACCTTCACATACTTCTGCTGGTGCTTTGATTTGAGGCATACCACTGACCATGTGTTTAGCAACCAATCTACTTAAACCTTGGAAGTTTAGATGTCCATAACTGAAGTGCCAAAGCCAATTGACATCATTTCCTTCAGCAGTCATGCAATGAACATCTGCTACATTGAAATTTACCTTGAATGTTCTATTACTGGACATCTTGGCTTTCAAGATAAACCTTTGTTTTTTATCATATACTTTCAACATCAAGTCCTCCATCCTCATCTTATATCCCTTCTCAAGCAACTGTCCCAGACTCAGCAGATTGCTGTCCATTGTTGGACAATACATCACATTCTCAATTACAGCATTGCTCTCATCCTTTCTCTTGATCACCACATTTCCTTCACCTTCACAGCTGATTGAAGAACTATCAACAAACCTCACTTTGCTGCCTTGTGAAGTATCAAGATTCACTAGCCAATGCTTGTTTCCAATCATGTGGTTAGAGCAACCCGTGTCCAAATACCAAACTTCTGATCCTCCTTTGTCAAATTTCTCAATCACCATTAATAAAACTTGCTCAGAGTCACTATTAGCTCCTTCTGCCAAATTTGCCTCATCACCAGCCTTGTTCCTCCCTTCTTTCTGTTTGTGAGTACATTCTGAGGCAAAGTGTCCATACTTATTACAATTGAAACACTTTACCTTTCTTTTATCAAATTTCTTTCCCTCCTTCTTCCAACTCTTCACTCCATTCTTATGTTGTCCTGAAGATTCTCCAATTTCTGATTGAGTTTCTTCAGAGTTCTTGCTATGAGTTTTGTGACTTCCCTTTCCTTTATCAGTGTTCCAATTCCCTCTTCCTTTGCCTTTTGAGGAATGAGCTTGTAAATCTTGCGTGGATCTTTTTGTGTCTCTATCATTCAGCCTTTGCTCGTGTGCCTCCAATGAACCTTGCAGCTTCTCTATCTTCAAATCCTCAAGATTCTTGGATTCTTCTATGACAAACACAATGTAATCAAACCGAGGTGAGAGTGACCTCAAGATTTTCTCCACAACCATCTGATCATCAAGCTTCTCTCCACAGCCCTTCATCAAATTGGTAATGCTGAGAATTCTTGTGAAATAATCAGCTACCTTCTTAGTTGGCTCCATTTGAATCATCTCATACTGTATCCTTCACCTTCTTTAACTTTGCATCTCCTGAATATGCTTTCCAAGATGCACCATGCTTCCTTTGCTATCTTTGCATGAGCAATCTTCTGAAAATTCGCCTTGTCCACACTTTGATGAATAAAAAATAGAGCCTTGCAATCACGGTTCTTGGCATCTTTGCATACGGCATTTTGTGGATCACTTGATTGCCTTTCAAGTTTTGTAATTCCACATTCCACAACATCAAGAACATCTTGAAATCCAAATACAACTTGCATCTGAATCCTCCATTCTCCCCAATTCGTTCCATCAAGAATTGGAAGATTGCCCATGAGATTTCCATTCAAGCCTGTCATGATCACAATCTTCTAATGTTGATGAAGCTATTGCGAAATTAATGATTCTACCTTCACGAACTCACGAATCTTTTGCAGCAGAAAACAATGATTCAAACCTTTGCTCTATGATACTAGATATTGGAATTTCAAGAATAGAGATGAGAGAATTTCAAAAAGGAATAGTGAATCATCTGTATATAAAGTTCATTAGAAAAAGGTTTATATCAACACATGTGGGGGCACACACCAAAACTGTTAAAACTAACCAAAAACTACCTAACTAACTTTAGTTGGTTACACTACTTCAACTACTTTCTTTCTTTTCTTTTTGTTATTTTCTAAACTAGAATTGTATGGATACATCAACATCTTACTATCAAATGTTATGCTCAATTTGATGAATCGGATGTCAAATGACTAATTGTTCCATCCTATCGAGAACATGTGGCATTAGTCGGTCATTACATGTTGAACGTCTGATGAATGTGGCAAGATGTACCAATATACATGAGCACTTCTAATAGTTGACTCATACGTAGAGGCTAAACAGTTCAGGCAACAGTTGTTTTCATAAGGAGATTACTTATTCATATAATAATTTTATATAATATTTTGTAAACATTTTTTTAATCTTTATGCATAATATAACTATCTTATCTCATACAATCGTTCTTTGTTGCATGGCTTTTTATACAATTTTTTTAAAATTTAATTAAATACATTTATCAGATAATTTTTTTTACATTATCATTCAATTTCATATTATTATTTATATTAAGTTTATTAATTTTTATTATAACAAACTTCAAAGTCATATATAAAATGATTTTTTAGTAATTGACAATGTTGAAATATTTATATTAACAACTTATAAAAATTAAAATCACATTTTTATACCAATACAATTTCATTATCACAAAATACTGAAAATAGTTACTTGTGACATGGGCAAAGTAGATTGTGAAAAAAAAATAACGATATATTTCTCTAAAATATCATCTCATTTAATAATTTTTTTAACTTTAACATACATAGTTAAATCAATATATTTTTATAACAAAATTAAGATCCATATACACAATTTTCAGGGAAAAAATAGGGGACGGCCTGGAGTTGGACGCTTGGAGCCTATCCCATTGCTATTCAAACAAACAGAAAATAAATATTTTTTCTTGATGAAATAGTGAATTAAGATAAGAGAAATAAATTTTTTTCTAAAGATAAATATTTAATTTGATCCTTGAATTTGTAAGACGCTCATGCTTGAATTCCTGAAAAAATGAAAAAATAAAAAATAAAAAATTTGTTCTTGAATTTTTAAAAAATATGACAAATTCGTCCGACGGTCAATTTTCTCTATTAACCCAAATGACTAATCCTACTTGGCATCGTTTGACCTATTTGTCATCCTAAATTTTGTTGTTTGTGTTGCTGACGCAAAGCACTAAATTGTCGCAAGATTTTTTATATCAATCACTATCAAAGTCACCTCAAAACTCCCAACAGTAACGAAATCACTATCTCTATGAACAATAACAACAAACCTCCATTATTAACAACAACAAACTAGAATGAGTCACCCCAAAACTCCCTAACAGCAATGAAATCACACTAGCTATCTCTGTGAACAATAACAACAAACCTCCATTATTAACAACAAAAAACTAGAATGAACCACCATGAATATCATCTCGTTAGTGGCCTACAACCCCATAAACAAACAAGGAAAAAATCCAAGTACGAATCCCCTTTTTTCGTTATCTTTTTTCTCTTTTTGGTTTAATCTCATCTCTCACTTGTGTGAATCCATTCTCTTGTAGCTTACACGTCACGGTTGAAATAAATGATCAAACTTGCAACTATCTCTACATCCTCTGTGGTGGCAATGAGCATCACCTCCTGATGAATCTACCACTACGCGATTTTATGGGGGAAAAGAGGGGAACAAATGAAATTGTATGAGGTAGTGTTGGTTTTGCGATGAGAGACTAAGACAAACCCATGGTGGAGAGTGCGGAGGCACGACAAAGGTGCAACAGAGAAGGAAAGTGTTGGATCGAGTGGCCTCAGAATAATTAAGAAGGGGGGTTGAATTAATTATTCCTAAACCTTTACTAATTAAAAAATTACTCTTCTAAGGCTTTTACTAAATTGTTAAGAGAATGAGGAGTAGAAGAGAAACTTAACAGAAAGTAAAAACGGAAATTAAATGCACAGCGGAAAGTAAAAGAGTAGGGAAGAAGGAAACAAACACACAAGAGTTTTTATACTAGTTCGGCAACAACCCGTGCCTACATCCAGTCCCCAAGCGACCTGCGGTCCTTGAGATTTCTTTCAACCTTGTAAAAATCCTTTTACAAGCAAAGATCCACAAGGGATGTACCCTTTCTTGTTCTCTTTGAACCTAGTGGATGTATCCTCCACTAGAACTGATCCACAAGAGATGTACCCTCTCTTGTTCTCAGTCAAACCCAGGTAGATGTACACTCTACTTGTACCACAAAGGATGTACCCTCCAATGTGTTAAGACAAAGATCTCAGGTTGTTAAACCTTTGATACTTTATGAATGGGGATGCAAAAGAATTCTCAAGCGGTTAGTCCTTTGAACACTTTTGTATTAGGGAAAGAGAAGAATTAAAAGAATTCTCAGACTGTGTCGTTTTGAATTCTTTGACAAGGGAGAAGGGAGACACAAAAGAATTCAGGCGGTTAGTCCTTTGTTCTTTTGGAAAAGGGAGAAGAGAGACACAAAAAGAATTCAGGCGGTTAGTCCTTGGTGAATTCTTTTTGGCAGAGGGAGAAGAGAATGAAAAAAGATGAATAACACAAGTTTTCAAGGTTTAGAAAACCAGAAAATTTTGGAAAGCTTTTGGTACAAAGAAGAAGAAGAAGTTCAAAGAGATTCAAGGCTTGTAAAGGATTGTAAGAGATTGATTGGAAAAGTATTCAAGATTATTGAAATGCAAAACAAAGTCTTGCTTTTATAGACTCTTCATGTCTAGTCAAGACAACCATTAGAAGAGTTATGACTTTTAGAAAAACTTAAAAACCAATTTGAAAAAGTCAAAAACTATTTGAAGAGTTACATCTTTTGATTTTATTCAAAAACAATCACTGGTAATTGATTACCAAATCAGTGTAATCGATTACACAAAGCTTTTATGTGAAAAGATGTGACTCTTCACTTTTGAATTTGAATTTCAACGTTCAAAGGCACTGGTAATCGATTACCAAAACATTGTAATCGATTACAGCTTTTTGAAATTATTTGGAACGTTGTAAATTCAATTTGAAAACTTTTTCAAAATAATTTTGCTACTGGTAATCGATTACAACAATCTGATAATCGATTACCAGAGAGTAAAAACTCTTTGGTAAACATGTTTTGAGAAAAATCATGTGCTACTCAATTTTTGAGAAAAACTTTTCATACTTATCTTGATTAAGCCTTCTCTTGATTCTTGAATCTTGATCTTGATTCTTGAGATCTTGAACCTTGAATCTTGATTCTTGACTCTTAACTTTCCTCTTGAGTCTTGAATTCTTCTTGATTCTATCTTGAACTCTTGAATTGTTCTTGATTCACTTGAGTTGTTTCTTTGATTGATCTTTGAGCTTTTTGTCATCATCTTTTGTTATCATCATTGTTATCATCAAAACACCATTGAATCACCTTTGATTTATCATGAAGCTTTGCTTCTACAGAAAGGAGAAAAATAGAGGAGGAGAAAGAGAAAGACATGAAAAAAATTATCTATAATTGTCTGTACTAACAAATTAGTTTTTTGATATTTTGGTGATAATTCAGTTCCTTCACAACAACACACAAAGCAAAATTTAGGATGACAAGTAGGTCTAGTAATGTCATGAAGGATTAGTTATTTGGATTAACGGAAAAAATTAACAATGAAACAAATTAGTCGTATTTTTAGAAAATTAATGAACAAAATTTTATTTTTTTTATCTTTCAGAGATCCAAGCATCAGTGCCTTATAAATTCAAATATCAAATTTGACATTTATCCTTTTCTAACTATTTCTTGTATTCATATAATAATTTTATAATTAAAGTTAAAACTAGT
Organism: Glycine max; assembly: GCF_000004515.6. Lineage (NCBI taxonomy): Eukaryota > Viridiplantae > Streptophyta > Magnoliopsida > Fabales > Fabaceae > Glycine > Glycine max. The sequence continues at coordinate 11,004,293 of NC_038248.2, forward strand.
GTTTAAAGAATTAAAATCCCTTTCGCTTTGAACCAACACATATTGATACAACATTTTTTTAATAGTTTCTTTTTAAGACTTTGTTTATTATCAGACTAAAACTCGATTTAGCCCTTGTTAGTAGAAAATATATTTAGGTTACCCATAATAAAAAAAATTACTAGATAATAAAAAGAGTTGTGAAAAGAGAAAAAGCCAAAAGGAGTGACGATAACATTCATTCAACATAAAAGTAAAACAATATAAAAAATGAAAGTTGAAAGTAGGAAATCGACGCTAGGAATAAATATAACACATTAACTATACTTAAAAACAACCACTTAAATAATTATTTAACATTTACCCTTAAAAAGAAAGACGTGAAGAAAGTGGTGACACAGTCGTTTAGCACCCAAAAAGGAATTGGTCTCTGTTTAAAGTTAAATTTCCAAGTCAATGTCGAGAAAGAAAGGATAGCATACGCATTACGCAACGCAATCTTGGGACAAATAATTAAAAGAGCACTTTTTACGTTGTGGCTGTACTTCTACTTTCTTACTTTGCAGGAAAGATGATAAAGATCTTAGTATCCAACATTTCAACTACTACTTTGTTCTTAATCCTGAATTCCTAATTTTTTGTTACCTTCGTGACATTTTGTGCATTACACGTACGATAATTCAGTTCCTTCCAAAATTTCGGTTAGACCAAAGTAATCAATTTACAGGTGTTTAGCAAGTTGTTTTTACTTTTAAAATTAACTCTGCCGGTAACTATAATAATAAATTTAAAGAGAAAATATTAGAAGAGAATTCACTATTTAAAATAAATTTATTTGAATTTTATAATAATAACTTTAAAAATTATATTTCATTGTGTTTTCTTTATTATTTGACCGTGTAAAAATCATAACCATTAAACTCTAAATAAAAATAATTATAATTATAGAAATTCATGAAATATATTTATATCTATACTTGAAAAGTAATTTACTTTTAAAAATATATTTTTATATTTCTGCAGAGTGTTGGGGTGAGGTAGATTTTTTTTTCTTTGAAGGAATTATGACATGATAATTATTTCCATAATCACAAAGTTTCACATTGACTTGCCGTCCAAAGGCACAAGTCATTTATACCAAACACTGGATAATATTTTGAATTCAGAAACTTTGGCGATACTTGCATACGTGAGGTTAGAAAAATAATATTCTATTGCCAAATAAAAAATAGTTCTTAATCTATAAGACGGCCAATATAATGTTAAAACTCATCAAATATTTTTCGTATTAAACTATCATTTCTCACCCTTATATATAAATATATTTCTTTTCTTTTTCGGTTAGGAACATTGCATGGGGAAATTTTAGTTTGAATGATTTTTTAACTTGGAACATGCCATGCCATTAGAAATAGTAAAACTGAGATGGTTGATACGCAATGTCACCCCTTCACCACCACTTGAATGCACTGGTAAATGATTCAATTGTAAATTAGTTCCAATGTTAGTTTTTTTTTTTTTTTAGTTCACATGCATTCAGCTAACCTGTTAAACGTTACTATCAGTGTTTGTTTGTGTGTTTCATGAGGAGACAAGGGAAATGTGAAACAAACTTAAAATAGGTTTCCTATAAACACTACTACAATTTTTAGATTTAACATCGCACGGTTAACATCGGTTATCCACAAAATCGATGTTAACAAAAGCGCGGTGGCATTTTTGTAAATAAGTAGACTTAGTTAACATCGGTTTTTTCGAAACTGATGTTAACTACTCGATATTAACATCGATTATTTAAATAACCGATGTTACTATGGAGTAGTTAACATCGATTTTGGAAAAACCGATGTTAGTATGTCGTTGTTAACATCGGTTTCGGAAAAACCGATGTTATCGAGTTGATGTTAACATCGGTTTTAAGAAAATCAATGTTACCTAGTTGATGTTAACATCGGTTATTTTTAAAAAACCGATGTTGTTATCATTATATATTAAAAATCTGAAATTGCACAACCCGCGCACTCGAACCCTATCGTTCTTCTTCTTTCTCCTTCTACCTGAGTTCGTCTTTGTCGCAAACTGGCTTGCACTTCCGTGACTGCAACCACATTGTGGAGATCGTGTTTGTGGAGTTCGTCTCTGCCACTTATCGATTGAGGTACATCCTTTCATTTTAACATTAGGCGTTCGTCGTTTTAACATTTGCTCACTTTCGCAGGTCGAAGAAAACTAGGAAAGGAAAGAGTCCCGGAAAGGGTGGGAATCGATTTTGGAAGTCCATTGTGGTTCGCCTTAAGACTCCCAGGGCGTTCTTCTTCTTTCTCCTTCTGCCTGAGTTCGTCTTTGTCGCAAACTGGGTTGCACTTCCGTGACTGCAACGACATTGTGGATTTCGTCTTTGTGGAGTTCATGTCTGGCACTTATCGATTGAGGTACGTCCTTTCGTTTTTACATTAGGCGTTCCTCGTTTTAACATTTGCTCACTTTCGCAGCTCAAAGAAAACTAGGAAAGGAAAGAGTCCCGGAAAAGGTGGGAATCGATTTTGGAAGTCACTTGTGGTTGGCTTTAAGACTCCCAAGGAAGCCATCAAAGGTATGTCTCTATTGTCATGTTTTGAAACCAATTGGTTAACTTTGTATATATGATGTCTACTTTTCTGCTCAGGTGATTTGTTCGTCTTCTTTAGTCGCTGTCAAGGTTCATTGTTGCTTGTGTTCTGTGTGCTGCTAAGTGATCAGTGCTGATTAGGAATATCTCCGACACTGACGACAATTGACAATCGGTGAGTATATGCATCTCTATTTGTGGTTCTTACCAAGATGAGAATATGCTTGTTGCTAATAATTAAAATATGTTGTGTTGTAGTTCCTTTGGGTATTTGTATTTTGAAGTAATGGATTTGAGTCATTTGATGTTGCTGGATGTATTTGTATTTTGTTCGTTTGTATTTGCTCTTTAGTTCATGAAGTTACAGACCTTGCAAGTATTTTGTTAAATAATGTGATTGAAGTAAATTTTTTATTAGATTTAATTAAATAAATGTTTAGTATTTTGTTCTTTCCTATTAGTCTGCATGGTTTTTTTTATTGGAAAAAATATATAAATATTTCATTATGTAAATAGTGATGAAGTACCAGAGGTACTTTGTACATAGATAGGATCCCATTGATATGGTTCCTTAGAAAAAACTAATACGGTTTAATTAGGAACCATATTATGGCTAATACATCTGCTAAAGCCCCAATAAAAATCTACCCTCTAGTGATACAAAAAGCCTTATTCGTGTAGCATTCGATCTGCTATGATGCATGAAGTGGTCTTTCGGTTCTTTTGGGAAAGCACCCACTGATTTGACCCATGAGACTGTCTCCCACCACAAGGGAAGTACCTTGCTGCAATTGAAGAAAAGGTGTGCTGCATCTTCATCCAAATTGTTACAGAACGGGCACAATGGATCAGCTATCTCCACTTGTCTTCCTCTTAAATTCATCTTCGTTGGTAAACGGTCTTTGATGAGCCTCCATGTAAATACCTTTGCCTTAGGTGGTATTTTAAGTTTCCACAGAAGCGAGAAACTCCCATCCTTTGATTCCCCCCTTATTTCCCCCAGCAGAAACTTATATGCAGTTCTGGTCGAATAGATTCCACTCGAGTCTTGCTTCCAAACCCATGAGTCTGCTCCTTGTTGCTGTACTGCTAGCCCTACTGTTTCCTCTAGGAATTCAGCAGCCATTGTAGCTTCATTATCAAATAAGTTTCTCATCCATTTAAAGTTCCATTCCCACCCTTCCTCCTTATGACTTCCCAAGAGGCTGATAAGTTGTTGTTGTTGGTTAGAGATTTGATACAGCGTAGGGAATTTTTCCTTTAAAGATCTATTCTCTCCAAGCCATTTGTCCTCCCAAAATCTGATCATGTCTCAACTCCGCACCTTCCACTTTCAAAGAGCTGCATGGTTAATATTAGTTAGAACAATTTCATCTGCTTTTAGGCTTTGATATTGTAACAGTATGGTTGTGATCCACTCATTTTCTCATCCTATACCTCTCTGTACTGGCTTATCATAAATTAAAATACACTTTCAAATTTCTCTGAAGTCTGAACTATAGTTTTCGTATGGTATCAACAATCTGGACCAAATGATCTTGAGAAAATGAATCTGGGCTGCATCTGCAAGAGTGAATCCACAATCATTTTCACAATTGAACAACTTTACACTGAGATAAAAAGAACTAAACTTGGAAATCTCACTCAAAATTTCTCCTTCGCATCAAAGCCATCATTGATTCCCTGTTTGTTGTTGATCTTATCTCAACTCAAGTAATTAGATGTCATTGTTGAGGGCCTACCAGATGAATATGATGCCATAGTAACCTTTATCGGTAGCAAGTTCAAACCATTTCCACATCAAGGAGATTGAAGCACTGTTACTAGCTCGAGGTTTATAAGGCACAGGCAGCATACGACTCAGGACACTATCTTTATTAATGTTACTTAACATAAAGGTTACCAAAATCTAGAGAGGCTATCAAACTTGTGAAATTTCCATAAACTCGACTTGTAAACTCAACTTACAAATGCGGTATATAAAAGTATTTAAAAAAACTATGATAATACTCATAGGTAAAATCCTATAACCAAAATAGGTTTTTTGGAAAACCAGATTTTAACTTGGTTTAGAACCCAAACTAATTTTAAAAATGGTTTCCAATCCAAAACCACTTTCAATACTAGTTTTAAAATTGATTTTGGGTTAAAAACCACTTGTAAATCCAAAACCAGTTCTAACATTGGTTTAACCCATTTTCTTAAAATATGTTTTTAAATCCATTTCTCAAATCCAAAAAGAAATATGAATCAATACCAGTTCTAATTTTCTTTCTACGTTTTGCTATACCTGTTATTTTATTAAATTTAATCATGCAGTTGGGCCCTTGTTGACAAGTTCAAAATAAACTGCAAGTGACAATATTAGAAACACTATTAATAATTATAGCAATCATTGTTACTGCACAGTATTTTGGTCTACTTTGATGATATTATTTTTACAGGGAACTCTCCTATTTTAATTCAACAATTGATCGCTCGATTGAAATCAGTCTTGGCCCTAAAACAACTTGACCATCTTGATTACTTTTTAGGCATTGAAGTAAAGCATCTTTCTGATGGTTCTCTACTTGTCACTTAGAGCCAATATATTTACAATCTTCTTGCTAAATCCAATACGACTAATTCTAATGGCATCTCATCTCCCATGATTGGAGACAAAAAAAACTCCCAAGACAGGGTGCATAATATGCTTCTGATCCTACTCTGTATTGTTCAGCTATCAGTACCTTAGAATATTCAACCATTGAAAGATCAAAAATTGACTACACTGTTAACAAAGTCTGTCAAGTTTTGTACAAACCCCTAGAATCATACTAGAAAGCATTTAAGAGGGTCCTTAGATATCTCCAAGGTTCCATCTCCTCCAAGTTGTACCATTTACAGCCTGCACCTACTCACTCTCCTCTCCAAATTCAATGCTACTGAGACACTGACTGGGCTTCCAATTCTGATGATCGCAGGTCAACCTCTAGTGTGTGCATTTTTCTTGGGCCTAATCTAGTCTCCTAGTCCTAGTAGCACAAAAAGCAAACTATTGTGGCCACCTACTGCAGTTGAATATTGCAGCCTTGCTTCAGCTACCTCAGAAATCTTATGGATTCAAACACTACTTCCTAAGCTTCAAGTTTCTACCACCCTATCTCCTACTCTCTTTCTGAAATTAAAAGCCAAGCTCAGTTTCTGGAATTAATAAGCAAAATTATCTCATCCTCCCTGGGCTTGAGGGAGGATTATTAGTGTATACTGGTCTGTATAGGGCAGCCTCATCTGTTGGTACAGGTCAGTTGCTATTAGTATGTTAGTATTAGTCATAACAGTTGCATCTGTCTCAGGCTTTGCTATTGTAACAGTGTGATAACGACCCACTCATTTTCTCTTCATATATAAACCTCTCTCTACTAGCTTATCATTGATGAGAATACACATTCAGTCTATTGAACACTTAGCTTGAGTTTCTCAAAATTCTCTCGACTACAGTTTTCTAATACTTCCTATCCTAAGTGAACTAAAATATAAATGGTGAATTGTAAATTTAAAAGTTAGCTTAAGAAAATGACATGTATGCAAAAGTGGGAAAGAAAAAAAAACTTACTAGTCCTGCTTTCTGCATTGCCATCTGTTGAAATTGTCCATTCCTCACTTCTGCAAACAATAAAAGATAAAAATTCTTCAGTTGGGGTTCCATACACTAGAATAGATATGGATGCTGATGAAAGGCAGCCCTTTATCCATCCGATCCACCTTTCATGAAACCCCATTATATCTCTCTGGTTACTGGATAAAACATTGAAGGAAACCCCATCTAGATTGGGTTTGTTCAAGGAAGGTTCAGCAAATTTGCCTTGGAAATGCTGGAGGACTACAGCCTTAACCACAGCAGGTTTGTCTACCCAACTGCCCTCAATGTGCAGCCCCCTCAAGGCATTCCTTCTTCTGCTAAAATTTATAATTTTGTGAAAATAAGAGGTGTTACCATCACCCTCTTTGATCCACTTGCTTCTAGATTTCTGTCTCACTATTGATTCATGAAGAAAAGACTACTCCCATAGGTCAGACTGTATTTTCTTGAGCTGTTGGACTTGTTGATAAGAGGGGTGAGCTGTGACAGAATTCTCCAGGTCATTTAGCTTTTTCTGAGTTTGCTTCACCTTGTTGCCCAGGTCTCCACAATTATCTCTGCTCCAGGTTTTTAGCCTATGTTTGAGGTTGTGAAGTTTGCATTTTTTTTTTGGAAGGCAGAAAATATATATTATTAATATATAAACCAGTACCAGTGGTACCAGAGATAGAAGTTACAAGGCACCAAAGTGCTGCCCTCCAAAATAACAATCCAAACTAATACAACAAAAACATACAAGCCCAAACCAATCTAGGCAACGAAATTCGTTATATTGGAAGACCAATGGTTGAAGCTAGTACTAAAGTCTTTGTTATTAGCCTTTAACCATGACCAAGCTAAAAAGATAGCATGGTCCATGACTTTATAGGGATCAAAAGGTTTTCCTTGGAAAATCAATTGATTCCTATGCTGCCATATAGAGCTAGTTAAGGCAATCCACCACCCACACCTTGTACTATGATTCACAACTGCCCCAAAGCCATCATAGAATTGAGAAAAATGGCAAACAGGGGTAATTGGAAGGGGACCTACTACCCGGATCCAGCTCATGGATTCCCACCACAGGCCTTTTGTCAGATTACAGTTGAAGAAAAGATGACCCACATCCTCCTGCACACATCCACACAAAGGACAGTTAGCTTCCTGAGTAATGGCATTTCTTCTTAAGAGATTATCCTTGGTGGGGAGTCTATTTTTAAGAAGTCTCCAACAGCAAGGAAAACTGACCGAGAGGGGATATTCTGCTTCCAAATTGTCTTAAAGATATTCCCATCTGAACTTGATGAGCTGGTGTTCATGCATAATCTATAAGTTGACTTAGTGGTGTACTGTCCATTAGGTTCAGCCAACCACAACATAGTGTCTTAAACCTGTCTCTGAATAAGAACAGAGCTGATTTCCTCCATAAACTGCACAGCTAAATGACTTTCATGATCAAATAAATTCCTCCTCCACCTCATGTCCCACCTCCAACTATCATGAGTAAAATGACCCATATTTGAAATGAGGGCTTTTTGCTATCTACTTATCAGGAAAAGCTGATTATATTTCTGCTGAAAAGTGTAATCTTCCCCTAGCCACTTATCTGTCCAGAATTTAATATTTTCCCTACACCCAACCTTCCAAGTCAAATTGTTTTTAAAAATACTATGATCCGATTGATGATACAGATTTCTAATGTCCCTCCACCAATGGGAATAACCCCTTTTATCTCTACCATTTTGGAATTCTGACCAACCACCATATTTTGAAGTTATAATTCTGACCCAAAGTTGTTGTTGATCAGATGCAAAGGCCCATATCCATCTTCCCATCAAAGCTACATTGAATTTAGAAATGTCCTTTATCCCCAAACCCTCATCAGTCTTGGACAAGCAAATATCAGCCCATTTCACCCAAGGAATTTTTTTAAGCAGAAACCCAACCTAATCTGTTAGACAGCAGCTTGGCTATCACTTTATACGTACATCATATCAAAGATATAGGTCTATAATCATTTAGAGACTGAGGGTGATTCATTTTAGGAATTAAGGCCACAAAGGAAGCATTGTTGCCTCTAGGAAAGCTTCCATGAGCATAGAACTCATCCACAAATCTTCTAAACTCTGGATTCAACACATCCCAAAATTCTTTGATAAAATTGAAGTTAAGGCCATTTGGCCTAAGGCATTTATCACCTCCACAGCTCCACACAGCTTCCTTGATCTCTTGGTCAGAGAAAGGGGCAGTCAGCCGCTCCCTTTGCCCATGAGAGATAGAATTGAAAAGAATCCCATCCAAGGAAGGTCTAGAGTAGTTATGTTCAGTAAATCTGTTATGGAAAAAATTAGCAGCTGCATTCTTCACTATATTGGGTTGCTGGAGCCACACCCCATCAATAAAAATTCCTGGAATAGCATTGAATGCTCTCCTGAAATTTATTATTTTGTGGAAATAACCAGTGTTGTAGTCCCCTTCCTTCAACCATCTGGCCCTAGATTTTTGTCTCAATAGAGATTCAAATGCATTTGAAGCATTCCATAATTCCATAATTCCTCCACCTCATTTAGTTTTTGGTGAATGTTGAAGATCTTCTTGACATCAATATTCCCCTTTACCTTACTCCACTGTTTTATAGCAGCTTTTAAGTTTTTCAGCTTATCTAGACAACATAGAAACATACTCATAGACTGAAAGCAAAGCAATTGCAATAAAATACAAGAAGAACCAAACATAAGCTCAATGTTGTAGCTAAATTTCTAAATTTCTATTTGGTTTCAACACCTCTATACTGCATTCAATTTTGCTATCTTAGAAATGCAGGTTGTGCTGTTGACACACACACACAGCCATACACACATACAACTTTTGTTTCATCAGACTAGACGGGGCTCTCACCCTCGTCCTCGAAAAAAGAAGAAACCTGAAGGAACCTTGACACAAGAGTTTGTGCAGTGTCAAACCTGAAGGAACCACAGACACACCCACACACAGACATATACCCAACTACAATAATAAAGCATAAGCACCCTTCAAACCCAACATTTTAAATTAGATACATAAACAACTGCTGATGTCTATATTTGCCTGTAATTGAATTTTACCTTTTGTATGTTCTTGTATGCGATCAGTGTAATTTTGCTATATAAACAATTGTTGTTCATGCTGAGTGAACCTTAGATTCCCGTTTGAGACTGAATGCAATGACTATTGCGGACAGTTTGCATTAGTCATTGTATTTAGTATTGAATTGTCCGTTTGGACAGTTTGGGGAGACTGGTATTTTTATGTTAGATTCATTCGTGAAGGTTATTATTATTTTCATTAATTTGATTAAATTTCGGTTCTATGCATTTCAAATTGTTCTCTGAATGCATACTTGATTATCGGGAAATTCATTTCACCGATGTCATGTCGTGTACTTGGAGACCAATGCGAAATGCTGCCAAAATTTAGTCAAATTTTTGTAAATAATGGTAACCCTGACGTTTGAAGCTAACATAAAAGACAGTTTTCCTAAATGGGATAAAGCCACACCTATAAATAAAAAAGTGAGATTTTCATGCATGGAATTGCTTAGATGGATCGAAGTTGGATGAATGAAAGTCGTATGAGCCCAGAATATGAGGATGCCGTCGAACAGTTCTTGAAATTTGCTTCAAAAAGAGGTCGACCGAATGAAGAAGGAAAATATTATTGTCCTTGCATCAACTGTTTGAATGGAAGATGACAAGTACTCGATGACATACGGGACCATCTATTGTGTGATGGGATTAAGAAGAATTACACGACGTGGATATGGCATGGTGAAGTCACAGACATGCAGAGTGGGTCCCAATCTGAACCGTTTGATGTAGAAATGGGAGATCGGTTGGAGGACATGATTCGTGACCTTGGACAAGAGTCTTTCCAGCAAGCACACGCCCCTGTGTATGACGGATTGCATAGTGATTCAAAGAAGCCTTTGTATGCAGGGTGCAAGAATTCCTTAACCCTGTTGTCTACTGTGTTAAGTCTGGTTAATGTGAAGGCCAGGTATGGGTGGAGTAACAAAAGTTTCACCTCACTGCTTGAGGTAGTGCACAATCTGCTTCCAGAGGACAACACGTTGCCTAAAAGTTACTATAAGGTGAAAAAGATATTGTGTCTGATAGGTATGGAGTATCAGAAGATTCATGCTTGCCCCAATGATTGCATACTCTACAGGCATGAATTCCAAGAAATGTCGAAATGCCCTATCTGTGGGACTTCACGGTACAAAGTGAAGGATGAAGAGGAAAGTAGTTCTGATGAAAACTCTAACAAGGCCCCCCAGCGAAGGTTTTGTGGTATCTTCCAATCATTCCAAGGTTTAAGCGTCTTTTTTCTAATGAGGATGACGCAAAAGACCTTACATGGCATGCAAATGGAAGGATTTCTGATGGAATGGTCTGTCATCTGGTTGATTGCTCGCAGTGGAAGAAGATTGATGGTTTGTATCCGGATTTCGGGAAAGAGCCAAGAAATCTTCGACTTGGACTAGCCAGTGATGGAATGAATCCATATGGCACCTTAAGCACTCAACACAGTTCATGGCCAGTTCTGCTAGTAATTTACAATTTGCCTCCTTGGTTGTGCATGAAGCGAAAATACATGATGTTGTCTATGATGATATCGGGCCCAAGACAGCCAGGAAATGACATTGATGTTTATCTAAGTCCATTGGTTGAATATCTGAGAAAGTTGTGGGACGAGGGCGTTATAGTGTTTGATGCGTTTCGCAAGGAAACGTTCGAAATGCGTGCAATGCTTTTTTGTACCATTAATGACTTTCCAGCATATGGGGATCTCAGTGGTTACAGTGTTAAGGGTCATCATGCATGCCCCATCTGTGAAGAAAACACAAGTTACATACAACTTAAACATGGGAGAAAAACAGTCTACATTAGGCATCGCCGCTTTCTAACACCCAATCATCCTTACAAATGACTGAAAAAAGCTTTTAATGGAAGTCAAGAGCATGATATTGCGTCGATACCATTGATTGGTGAGCAGGTATATCAGCGGGTTCAACACCTGAATGCTGTATTTGGGAAGACCCAAAAGAAGGATAAAAGTTAGAGTTGCATATGGAAGAAGAGGTCCATTTTCTTTGATCTTCCGTACTAGTGTGATCTTGATGTTAGACATTGTATTGATGTTATGCATGTGGAGAAAAATGTTTGTGACAGTGTGGTTGGGACGCTCCTTAACATTCAAGGCAAGACGAAGGATGGCTTGAATACCCGTCAAGATCTAGCTGATATGGGTATACGATCATAGTTGCATCCAAGGTCTGATGGGAAGAAAATTTACTTGCCCCCAGCCTGCCAAACTTTCTCCAAGAAGGAGAAGATAAGTTTTTGTCAGTGTCTTCGTCGGGTGAAGGTTCCACAAGGATACTCTTCAAATATTAAGAGTCTTGTGCAGTTGAAGGAGCTTAAGCTTGTAGGGTTAAAGTCTCACGATTGTCACGTGCTGATGCAACAATTGTTAGTCGTGGCTATACGAGACATCTTGCCAAACAAAGTCAGGTTAGCGATAACTCGCCTGGGCTTTTTCTTCCATGCTATATGTAGCAAAGTCATTGATCCAATCAAGTTTGATGAGTTGGAAAATGAGGCCGCAATTATACTGTGCCAGTTGGAGATGTATTTTCCCCCTGCTTTCTTTGACATCATGATTCACTTGATTGTGCATCTGGTCAGAGAAATCAAATGTTGTGGTCCTGTTTATCTACGATGGATGTACCCGGTTGAGAGATACATGAAGATCTTAAAAGGGTATACAAAGAATCTATATCATCCAGAAGCATCTATTATAGAGAGGTACATTGCAGAAGAAGCCATTGAATTTTGTTCAGAATACTTAGAGAAGGCTAAACCTGTTGGGCTTCCTGAGTCTCAGCATGATGACAGAGTGGGTGGTAAGGATTCAAGAGGACTGCATGTGATCACTCCAAGTGTAAAAGATTTGTTACAAGCTCACTTGTATGTCTTGAACAACAGTAATGAAGTTTTGCCATACATAGTTAAGCATGAAGCTTTAGTCAAACAGAATAATCCGAAAATGTCAAAGAATTGGGTGTTGAAAAAGCATAACAAGACTTTCTGTGATTGGTTTAAAGGTACAATCTTTGCAGATGAGAATGCTTCAGAAACATTAAGAAAGCTAGCAGATGGGCCTAAAAGAAATGTTATAACCTGGCAAGGATACAACATAAACAGGTATTCATTTTACACAAAAGCACAAGATGAGAAAAGTACAATGCAGAACAGCGGGGTCACCCTAAGGGCTGAATCTCAACACTTTGCAAGTGTCAATGACGCCAATCCCTGTGTAGCTTCCATCCCTTACTTTGGGTTCATTGATGAAATTTGGGAGCTTAACTATATGAAATTTACGGTATGTGTTTTCAAATGTAAATGTGTTGACAACAACACTGCTGTGCGCACCGATGATATAGGATTTACGTTGGTAGACCTAAAGAAACTTGGTTACCACAATGACCCTTTCATCATGGCAGAACAAGCTAGACAAGTATTTTAGGTGCAAGACCCTTGTGATGAAAGGTGGTGCGTGGTTCTGCAGGGCAAAACAATTGGTGTTAATGTAGAAGATGATGATTCATACATGGACACCTATGTTAGTCCTTTGACCGCTCAAATCACTCTTAACGTTGTCGGAGAAGAAGAAGCTGACGACGTTCATGCTAATCGAAATGATTATGATGAAGGAGAATTGATTAACATCGTGTAATGTAATTTTCTGCAGAGACAGAGGTCACCAAAGCAAGTAAGTGACAGCTACATTTTTCTCTGATTGAGGCATCGATATTTTCTTTTAGATGGTATCCTTAGGACTTCATACAGCTCATGTTTGTCGCCAGTTTCATCATCCACCACCCTTTTCTTCTCTGTCTTCTCACATTTATTGTTGTTAAACCCATATTTATGGTTTCTTCCCTTCATGTCTTGTTTTATCACAACTTTAGCCGAATCTCCTATCTTTAGCACAGTTGAATCTCCTGTCTTATTCTCCAATGACACACTTTTATGGCTTGTATCTCTTTTCTTCGTATGTTCTAGTGCTTCAGCTTTAGAATGCATAAAGCAATCTGAATTTTCCAGTGATCACCAAAGGCTTCTGCATCAACATTGACACTCTCCACCCTCTTTGGTTTATGCTTTTGTGCTGCATTCCGTGCTTCCTCCTTATAAATCTCAGATTTATTAGAGGTTGCACTAGAACGATCAGCACCAATCTGTGCTTCTTCCTCGTCTACCAGCTCAATATCTTTCCTTTCAACTTTTGTTTTGTAAATTACAGTGTAGTTTACAAAAGCAAAGGTGAAACGAAAGATATTGAGCTGGTAGAGGAGGAACAGGCACAGATTGGTGCTGATCCTTCTAGTGAGACCTCCAATAAATCTGAGAATTATAAGGAGGAAGCACGGAATGCAACACAAAAGCATAAACCAAAGAAGGTGGAGGTCAATGTTGATGCAGAAGCCTTTGGTGATCACTGGAAAATTTTGATTGCTCTATGCATTCTGAAGCTGAACCACTAGAACATATGATGAAAAGAGATACAGGCCATCAAAGTGTGTCATTGGAGAATAAGACAGGAGATTCAACTATGCTGAAGATAGGAAATTCGGGTAAAGTTGTGATAAAACAAGACATGAAGGGAAGAAGGCATAAATATGGGTTTAACAACAACAAACGTGAGAAGGTAGAGAAGAAAAGGGTGGTGGATGATGAAACTGGCGACAAACATCAGCTGGATGAAGTCCTAAGGATGCCATGTACATGTGTATTTCTAAAGATATAGTATTTATATTCCATCAAGCATACATTGACTGTTGATTACATGTAATAGACTTTTTATAACATGGTTGCCCCAAATCACAATTAAAAAGCACAACTACTAATCTATCGAAGTCCTTTGGTTAATTTGTCTCGTCTCCTTCTGTGGTGGGGTTTTGTAGGGCTTTATGTTTTTGGAAGGTGGCACCTTGGGTGTCTTGTATATGATCTCCTAAGTACCTCTGGTCCAATTATGTTTTATTAATAATATTATACTTTTGCCTTCCAAAAAAAACTTATGACTGATCCTCTTTTGATTAATCCCATTTTTTATGTTGTTGTATGTTATTGTATAAAAGATCATGGGTTCTCCACCTGCCTCCACTCCTCCTCCTCCTCCTCCTCCTTCGGACGCATCGGCTTCGCCGTCTGCTGTGAACCGGACACGCAAAGCCTCACGTCTATGATCATTGTCCACTAGACCACCTGGTGCTGAGAGACCAGTGGTGCATGTTGATCCTGTTATCGGGAAGGCCGACGGTCCCTACAGGAAGAAATTAAGAACATATTTGGGGATTGTGGCGCGTGATAAGGTGGACGTCACCTACGAGAACTGGAAGGAGGTCCCTACTGCTCAGAAGCACTTGATTTGGGAGGATATTCAGGTATTTTTCTTTTCTTATTTGATTTTGTTTAATTAATAGCCAAAAAATACATTATTGTAACAAATAAACTTTATTTGATGTTGTCAGGCAGAATTTGATATCCTAGAGGCTTCTGATTTGGGAGGTATGTTCCTTGCCATTTAAGTTTTTTTTCATATTAAACATGATGTTGTTATACTTCATTCTACCCATTTCAAACATTATTGTTTAATTTTTTCAGGATGTGCGCAAGAAGGCACAGGCCATCCAGAAGCAGAATACTGCCCCCCATGTTTTGTCTCGTGGGAGTTATGATTATTTGGAGCAGAAGCTCTAGGCTAAGAAGACGAAGAAGAAGCTGGAGGAAGCTGCACAGTCAGGAAGCGTTGATGGTGTCATCGACCCTCCATCCTCGGTCAGATGCCACGTGAAGTGGAAGATGGCCCGCACGAAGAAGACAGGGGAGATGACGACTGAGGCCGCAAAGGAAATCGCTGAAAAGATTGTAAGTCATTTTCAACTAACCATTACAATTATATTTCAACATTTTGAGAATGTCATGTACCACTGTGTGTTTTCTGTGCGGGATTCCTTTGAGGAGCAGGCCACACAGGGATCGTTCGTCCCCCATGGACGTCAGGATGTTCTTGCTGCTGCTATTGGACGTCCAGAGCACCCTGGACGTGTCCGTGCTGTTGGATCTGGTGTCACCATCAAGCAATACTTTGGATCGACTCCACGGATGTCCCGCAGCGCTTCCTCCCTGCCTCCTGACAAATTGCAGCAACTGACCCAGCAAATCAGGGACTAGCTAGAGGAGTCCATCACAGAGAAAGTGACGAGGCAGGTCATGGCATCCTTCAGCCACATGCAATCCCAACTTCAATCGCAGATGCAATCTCAGGGACTTGTAGTGCCTCCTGAGCCTCTGGTTGGTCCCTCCGGTCCTCGAGTGAGCACAAAGGGGAGTTGTGTTGATCCCTCAGGAAATGATCCTGAGACGGGTGACTCTGACAGGTGCGACTTGTACATAGAAGCAGATCCTGCCCGCCTGGTTGCCATAGGGAGAGATTATGAGGGATCCACTGTTGTTCATAACACTCCTTTGTTGTCTGGCCAAGTAAAGGTGAGTGTGGAGGAGGTTACAGATGCAGATGCTCCAGTTCCTGTACCCACTGATGAGGTTTCCATAGTGAGGCAGACACTTCACACCTTCCTTGCTTGGCCGACACATCTGGTCAAGTCTTTATCACATTAGGTACTTATTGTCCTTACTATATGTTTCTTCTTTTTAAATTAATTCATTAAGCGTGCCTCAAATTAGCCTATTTAACTTTGTTTCATGAACAGGTAGCTGTGTCTCCGGCAAAACCACCTCTGAAGCCCGATCCGGAGGTCGATGATCCGCTTTATCTGATGACGTTGACCATCCTAGAGCTTTTCTTGAGGCCTTATCAGGTTAGATGGGATGCCACCGTGTTCGGGGTCTTTAATCCAGATTTCCCCCTCTACATAAAGCACGAAGACCTCTCCAAAATCGCACACGGTGGTCAATGTCTCAGCATATCAGTTTTACAGTTGTGGATTTTGTAAGTCATTATATATAACTTTTAATTACCTAAGTTATTGCTTTCAATTCATAAATATTTAACTTTCACTTAACATAAACAGGAATCTCATTGAAACATGTATGCGAGTGGGGAATTCTGATATCTATGGATTCCTCGAGCCACAGTTCATTCAGAGGTCTGGGCAATCGCAGTTTGACTCTGAAAGTTACATAAAGAGTTGGATGCATAGTTCACAATGCGATGTCTATCTTGGAGACTACCTAAATGGGTAAGTCACAAAATAACTAAATTTAATTAATGTTTACTAATGTATTAACCCATTTTAGGTTCCACTACAGCGGACACTGGCAGATGGTGGTCATCCTGCCCAAGGAACACTTAGTTGTCTGGTTTTGTTCATTGCATAACAGGCCAGACAACTACCTTAAGGGGATTATTAATAGGTTAGTGTTCTTTTCAATACATTTGCATTGTAATACCTCAACGTACAACACCGGTTTTTAATTGTTACTCATCTGGAACAGTGCTTTAAAAGGTCTTGATGATGCTCCACAGCCTAAATCAAAGGTTTCTGCTAGGTGGATTAACGTCAAGGTACGTCATTTACATCAAACTTTCACTTATATATATTTATTTGTGTCTGTACACTAGTTGTTTAATTAATATCCAAATTTCATTATATATTTAGTGTAATAGACAAAAAGGAAGTACTGAGTGCGACTACTATGTGATGCACTGGATGTCCACCATCATTTTAGGAACTTTTAGGAATAATTGGGAAGCAGTAAGTTTATTTCAAACAAAATCGATTTATTTATAATTTCTATTACATTATTAACTTATTATGATTTATTTCATCATGCAGTATTTTAACGATCCTAGACCATTGGAGCCAGAGAGATTAAAGGCATTGCGGATCCAGTGGGCACAGTTTTATCTCGGAGTTAGAGATCAGGCCTAGGATTTAGGGACAATGGTTTTTTCCTTAGTTTACTTTGGTTTAACATTTTTGACATTTTCTATGTAATATGAACATTGAATTCATTTGATGATTATTCTTTATAATAAATCAATTATTTGATGTTTATTATCATTAAAACTGCTTGAAAGCAGAATAAAATGTTTATTTGCTGTGAATTGGGCTTGAAATTGCATTTGACAGGTACAATTTTGGTTTTACTGTAAAAACAGAAAGTATATATAAAAAAATACTTGAAAATAAAATCGATTATTAACAAAAACCGATGTTAATATGATAAACAACATATTAACATCGGTTATTTACAAAAACTGATGTCGACATGAACCTTAACATCGGTTGTAATAGACAATCGATGTTAACGTTTGTCTATTAACATCGGTTATTTGTGTATAATCGATGTTAGCGTTTGTATTTTAACATCGGTCATCTGTAGATAACCGATGTCAACTCTTGTACATTAACATAGGTTAGTTATAAATAATCGATGTGAACATTTGAACATTAACATCGGTTATCTAAACATAACCGATGTTATACACAAAGAACTACACCAAATAAGTGTATGCATCATCAACGTTGACATCGATTTTCTAGCAAAACCGATGTTAATGGAATATATTAACATCGGTTATCGTAGGAAACCGATGTTAATATATTACATTAACATCGATTTTTCTACAAAACCGATGTTAATATAACATATTAACATCGGTTTTACTACAAAACCGATGTCAACGTTCATCATGTGTATACTTTTTTTGTTGTTGTTCATTGTGTTTAACATCGGATATTTAGAGAACCGATGTTGTGATATATATGTTAACATCGATTTTACAAAACCAATGTTAACATTGATACATTCAACATCGGCACTTTCAACATCGGTTTTAGAACTGATGTAGAATGTTCTAAATAACCGATGTTGAAAGTGTATTTTCTAATAGTGAAAGGGAAAGGATCTTTTATTTTAATGATTGTTAATGTTAAATAATATTTTATTTATATAATATAAAAATATACAAATTTAAAGTAATTTTTGTATTGAGAAGAAAAACATCATAATCAAGACTTTACATTTTTATTAAATTAAATTATTATCATAAAAATATATATAATTTACTTTTTTTATTTATCCAAATAGGTGGAAAACTTTTTCTCAGTCTTCTTTCTCCTATATTTTTTATCAATCGAAATTATGCATTTTGTTCAACTTATATCTACTCTATTTCTCATCCTCTTATTGTTTTCCCTTTTTTTATTTCATTCCTCATCCAAACAAATAATAGAACATCGAAGACCTATTGTTTCTATGAGGCAAATTGACCTAACAGGGTTACTTTTACAAACTATTTACCAAATAGGATCTCTTTTGAAAGTATTTACGCAAGGGGTCTCTTTTTTCATGCATTCGGCCATGCATGCTAGCGATACAGGTGAGCCGCCATTGGCATTGGTGAGATAGCGGCTGACGTGGAGCATCAAGGAGGTGTTTCGCCATTGGCATTGGTAAAACACATGACGTACGGGTTTAGCCAACAGCATTGGCGAAATAGGCTTGGTAGGTTCTCATAGGTACAGCAAGTTGCGCAGAGGTGGCAGTCAGCATGCCATGCACGTTTCGCCATTGCCATTGGCGAAACATGTGTGCAGTTTTGCTTTCGCCATTTTCAGTGGCAAAACATGTGGTGCAGACCCCTTTAAATAGCAAGCCTTCGTTCATGGTTCGTTCTGCGTTGAAAATTTCTACTACGTTCATTTCTGAAGAAAGCCTTCAAGTTTTTCAAGTTTCTGAATAATTCCATCATTCACAATTTATTTATTTGAAGTAATAATTTTTTTTGTTAGAATGAAGTTTTAATCTCAAGTTTAAGTGTAGTATTTTTTGTAATTAGATTTTTTATTTTGAAGTTATTGTTGTTACGATTAATTATTTATAAGCCTTCTTGATGCTTTGTTCTGCCTTGAAAATTTGTATTCATTTCTGAAGAAAGCCTTCAAGTTTTTCAAGTTAAATTTCTGAAAAAAATTTCTCGCATCATTCACAAATTATTTATTTGAAGTAATAATTTTTTTTGTTAGAATGAAGTTTTAATCTCAAGTTTAAGTGTAGTATTTTTTGTAACTGGATTTTTTATTTTGAAGTCATTATTGTTACGATTAATTATTTATAAGCCTCCGTTGATGCTTTGTTCTGCCTTGAAAATTTCAACCTTCATTTCTGACCCTTCAAGTTTTTGAAGTTAAGGAATCATTTAGAAATTATTTATTTGAAGTAATAATTTTTTTGTTAGAATGAAGTTTTAATCTCAAGTTTAAGTGTAATATTTTTTGTAATTAGATTTTTTATTTTGAAGTTATTGTTGTTATGATTAATTATTTATAATATTGTTTTTGTAGTTATATGATGAATTTGGTTATCACAGTCTTATATTTCAATGGAAGAGTATATGAAGAGAATGATGGTGTAATATTTAAAGACAGTAAAAAAGCGATTCAGATTAAACGTGAAATTAGTTTCAATGCTTTGAAAAAAAATTGGAGATAAGGTAAAGTTAGAAAATAATGAAATTATTTCTGCTATAAGTTGTAGATTTTTAGTTTTAGGAAAATATGTTGCATTGCAAATTTGTGATGATGAAGATGTTGAAACTATGATCGAAAGTTTTCAACAACAAGAACAAATGTCAGTTCTAGAATTGTACATAGAAAAGGATGTTGCTGGTGGTTCTATGTTTCATTCTGCAAATTCTGTTACATCATGTGGAAATAATTTATCTAATAATGAATCGGAACCGCCAAGAAATGTAAGCAATTTACATGATGATGAAGATGATTATTTTGTGTCTAATTCATACATTGAAGAGTCTTTAGATGAAGATGATAGTGTTGATGATATATCTGATACAGACGATAAAGTCACCGACATGATTCAACTAGTTACAATTGTTCACCCAACAGAAGGTATATTTTATTAAATAAAAAAGTAGTTGAATACATATATCAATTTATGAAAATTGTATTTAATGGTAAATAAATACGATTGTGATATTGACCTAAATTTTTTTTAACTATTAGGTGTAGAAGGAATTCAAAATCCATTTTGAAATGTTGTTTTGCATTATAACAATATCAATTGGAGTCATCCTGATGAAGAGGACATTTGTGGTTTGGAGATGCCATTGAGTTTTAATGTTGGGCAAGAATTATATGTTGGCATGGATTTTGATAGTAAAGATGCGGTAAAAAATGCACTGAAACAATATGTTATAAAGGTGCATCAAAGTTTTAAGGTTGTTGAAATCAAATCGCACAAATATATCATTTGTTGCCCGAATAAAAGCGCAGAGTGTCCTTGTCCTTTTTATATGAAGGCAATTTTATCTAAAAAAACTTATTCATAGAAAGTGACACAATGGGGTGGACCACACACATGCCTGAATATGAGTATGACACAAGATTATGAGAAGTTTGATTCAGATTTAATTGTCATTTGTGTAGTAGGTATGTTTTTTATGTTCATATTATCCTACTTTTGCGTTATTTGATATTTTAATTTTTTTATTTTATTAACAGGCATGATTAGAGAAGATCCATCAAAAAAAGTTTCTTTGATTCAAAAAATGATAAACAGTGAATTTGCCTATAAGGTTTCGTACAAAAAAGCATGGATGGCGAAACAAAAAACGATTGCAATTGAATGTAGCGATTGGAAAGAGTCATATGCGAAACTTTCATCGTGGCTAAAACACATGCAAAATCATTCTCCTGGATCCTATTTTCAAATACTGCATGATGATTTTATTATTAGGAATAGGGTGAGTCGCGAACACCGTCAGTTTCATAGAGTATTTTTGACTTTTGGTCAATGTAAAGAGGCTTTTAAGTATTGTAAGTCAATCATACAAGTCGACGACACACATTTATACGGGAAATACCATGGGACCCTGTTAATGGCCACATCACAAGATGGAAATAGAGGTGTTCTTCCTCTAGCATTTGCCGTAGTCAAAGGTAAAACGTTAACAGCGTGGTCATGGTTTTTGGCACACTTGCGTGAACACGTGACAAATAAAAATGGTATTTGTCTCATATCTAATCATCACGCGAGTATAAAGTCTGTTGTTGCTAACGAAGCACTGGGTTGGCAACCTTTCCACAGTTATCATGTTTACTGCGTCCGACACATAACAAGCAATTTCAATCGGAAATTCAACAATGCCAAACAAAAAGAAATGTTGAAGAAATTGGGTAAGATTTAATTTATAATATGAAGTTAATTTAAGTTTGATATATACTTTAAATTGTTGTTGCTAACTAATTTTATGCAGCCTACACTCCTTGCAAGCATATATTTGATCAAAATTTAGAAAAATTTCATCAATTGAGTCCACCCATAGCAACATGGATTGATCACATTTCAAAGGAAAAATGGAGCATGGCTTATGATAAAGAAGGAAGTAGATATGGTCACATGACAACCAACCTCTCAGAATGTGTGAATAAGGTGTTGAAGGATTGTCGCAACATACCGATAACAGCGCTGGTGAAATCAACATGTAGTAGGTGTCGAAAGTACTTTGTTGATTGTGGTCGGCAAGCCCAAAGACAATTAAATGAAGGACAAGTATATTGTTCTAAGGTTGTTAAAGAACTTTGAAAAAATCAAGAACAAGCTTGTTCGCACATCGTCCATGTATATGTTATCCATTCGACAAGGTTTGAAGTAGAGGAGACCTTCAATCTGATAACGCAACGTGGCAGACAAAAGTGGACAGTTAAATGATCATTATTGTCAATGCGGAAAGTATTTTGCACTTCACTATCCATGTTCACACATTATTGCTGCTTGTGGTTACGTGAGCATCAACTACCTCCAATATGTAGATGTTGTTTACACAAATGAGCACATCTTAAAAGCTTACTCCGCACAATGGTGGCCTCTTGGGAATGAAGCGGCAATTTCTCCTTCTGATGACTCATGGACACTTATCCCTTATCCAACTACAATTCGTGCAAAAGGTTGGCCAAGATCAACAAGGATAAGGAATGAGATGGATTGGCTCGAACCATCTGAGCACCAACAAAAATGTAGTAGATGTGGAACAGAAGGACACAACAGGCGTCGATGTCCAATGCAATCTGAATGTGGAAGTTGTTAAATTAATTGATTTATGTATTTAGTTTGTGTTCTTCAATGAAATCGTAGCTATCCATGATGAGTTTGTTTTTAAAATTATTTATTATGTTATTTTTTTGCGTGACATAAACTGCATCCATCAGTAAACCTTCATAAAATATATGATAATAGAAGTCTAAAATTGAAATGAGAAACATACAACATCATATTTAAATAGAGACATGAAAATCACTCGTTATGATGTCCGTGAGGATGTGCCGCATGGTTGTTCCCATCTTCATGCTTGTCTATCGGGATTTCTTTTGTCCCGATGTCCCCCCGCTTCAACTTGGTCAGCCTCAGCAGAAAATTGGTGACGTAAATCAACACCTAATGAATGTTCGCTTGCAGAAGTATCACTTTGATGACCTTCGAATGGATACTGATACATCTGTGTCGAATACTAAGAAAATGTTGGTGGTGTGTAATACATTCCATGGCCATGCTCTACCATTTGTGGGTACAAATATGGTTCCGCTTCAACAACCTCCCTTCATCTGACGATGCCTTGAGTTTCAACACTTGGCGGGAGAATATGAAACTTTTATGCTCCAAATTGATGCTCTGTTGCTGGACCATGTGACACAAGTTCAGTGATTCTCTCTGACTCTTCGGATAAAATGGTTATTTTCTCCACATAAGGCACTAGATCATCAATTGTTCATGTATTCCTCCCTTGTGGGGACATCATGTATATAATGTCTCTACAACTTCAGCCTGCAATTATTAAGGTCAGTAAATTAATGACGATGATTTCAAAAATAATTTGAAGTTAAATATTCAAAAAACAAAAAATACCAATGTAGTTGTGTTTGCATTTTTAGGGTCAACAAACATCTTCGTTTTTCGCCTATACAAGACCATATAGTCGGAGTTAAAGCTCAGTAGGCCATCTTGTCGAGGATAACCGTCGACCCTAAAATCAACTCGATTGTTCCATTGATTGATCATTGGGCCGAACAGTTGCCCCCAATTTTCATCATGTTTGCCTTTCAGTGTTATGCCATGAATATTCAAGGGTTGCAAAGGACACCCTGGAATTGGTTGTTGCATTCCAAATTGTCTCAATACTCTATCGGGTTGGTGTCACTCAATAACTTGGAAACAAATTAGTGGCACCACCGCGCACCACGCTACACTTTCAACTTAAAAACAAATTAGAGGCAATACTGACATAACATTTGTTGTGTAAGGCTCCCACTGAAACTGCATATAACAACACAGTTGTTTATTTTTAGTGAAATATGACATACTATTTATTATTTAACCAATACATTAATATGTTCTTACCTCATGTCGTTTCATAATATCTAATTTGCGATGAAAAACTATCAAATCATCATTGCCGATATGTTAATTTCCACATCGCAGCCACCTAAAAAAATATAAATTAATATACGTTACATTATTAATTATTTTGAAATGAAATCTAATTTTTTAAACGACTAACCTGTGCGTGAGTGGTTTATTTTCTCTTAGGGGAGGAGTCCTCTTTGGAGCCAAACTTGTACATTGTTTCCATGCCCACATTTGTATTATTAAGATGCACATACCTCCGATTGATTTAGTTTTATAATCGGTGGCGTTACACATCTCTATATAAATAAGCAAGTACGGCAGGTCCCCATGCATATGTGCTACACTCTCTAAAGTCACATAAAGATTGCAGGTACCTTAGGGAAACTTTGCTACTACCTTTGTCAACAAATAAGACACCTCCAATGAATCTTAGGATCCATGCACGGGTAAACCTTTCTACTTGTTGTAGGTTACCGTCATGGTTATTTAATTATGGAAAATGGTGAGTCAACCAACTTAATTTAATCATACTACCTTGAAGTTCACCTCCTTATGGTCTGACTCCTAACAATTTTTCACATCGATCAGTCCAATAAGTAGACAAAAAAAATATAATGCAATAAGTTGACAAAAAAATTTATACATTATTTGTACATAAAATAAAAAAAATTAAGTACATTTATAAAAACTTAATTAAATATATATACAAAATAAATTATGTAACACAATATGTACCAAAAATTAATATGTAAAGAATATATTATACAAATAACACAATATATATATATATATATATATATATATATATATATATATATATATATATATATATATATATATATATATTTGAATAAAAAAATATATTATACAAATAAAAAATTTAAATATATTCTACAAATAAATTAAAATACATGCAAACACAACTTTAAATAAATAACATAATTTATATATTTGAATAACAAAATATATTATACAAATAAAAAAATTTAAATATATTCTACAAATAATTTAAAATACATGCAAAGACAAATTTAAATAAATAACAGAATATATATATATATATATATATATATATATATATATATATATATATATATTTGAATAACAAAATATATTATTCAATTAACAAAAATTAAATTAAATAAAATATATTATACAAATAATAGCATACAAACTTAAAATACCTAAAACAAATAATATTAACACAAATAATACTTTTATAATATTAACTTATATATGTAAAATAAATATAGCATACAAATTTATAATACCAAAAACAAATAATTTAAAATATTAACAACAGAACGCAAAAAATATTAGAAGGTACCAGTTGAAAAACCACTGGACAGGGGAGCACAAGGTTTTCGCCACCAGCACAAGCGAAACAACACCAGGGAAGATGATAATATTATAGAGGGGACAGGAGATGATAATATTATGCGTTCATTCATTCGGGAGAGCGTTTTTTTATAGAGGAAACGGGACATCCAAAGCTTATTTTGCCACTAGGAATGGCGACATCTTTTAAAAAGGTGTTTCGCCACTTCCAATGGCAACACCCTCTGAAAAAGCTGCATTGCCCCATCTGTTGCTCATCAGCTACGTTCTACACCTACCAGCCTGCATGCACACCACGTCCAAGCCTATTTTGCCAATGATGCTGGCTAAACCCGTACGCCACGTATTTCGCCAACGCCAATGGCGAAACACCTCCTCAATGCTCCACGTCAGCCGCTATCTCGCCAATGCCAATGGCGGCTCAGCTGTATCACCAGCATGCATGGTGGAATGCATGAAAAAAGAGACCCCCTGCATAAATACTTTCAAAAGAGAACCTATTTGATAAATAGTTTGTAAAAGTAACCCTGTTAGGTCAATTTGCCATTAGCCCAATATCCTGAGTATTTTAGACTTCAAATTTTGGGCCCAAAGACGAACAGTGATAGATATTGTTATTCGCACTGTACCTTTTACTCTTCTTATCACATGATCTTTTTTCTTGTATTTTTTTACAAAAATACCCTTCACAGGAACTAATTTTAGTTGTGCATCCCTGCATCAAAATACTTATTAGAAAATAATTTCTATTTATCTTGCATCAGATATACAACAGAAACTAGCAACCCTCACAATAATGTCACAATGTTTTACACTAGAAACTATTTTCCAGTGAAGGATAGTTTTGTCAAAAAATTATAAAATTTTCATGCAATGGCAGTGCAAAGACAAAAAAAAAAGTACAAATAGCAACCCTCACAATCATCAATGCATATAATAATGAAATAGGGCAATGCAAGACAATTTTTCTAATTAGTTGGTTGATCATATCAATTATGGACATCATTAAATTTACTAATTCTTACTATTATTAGGCATGGCATTGAAACCTGTACCTATGGGTATCCATCCAAAATCGTCTTGATTTTGACGGGGAATAATCGAGTTGATCGGGTATGGGTTCAGGTTCAAGGATTACCCGACTTTTTTAATCGGGGTCGGGGACGAGGATGTCACTACCTGTCCCATACCCATTCCCGTATCTGCCTCGATGATAAAATTATTAAAATTTTATTAATTACTTGTTAATTTTTTATAATTTCTACATAGTTTAAGATTCTTTTCTTGATGATTTTTGTAGACAAATGCGCTCCAAATACAAGTAGTTAAAAATAAATGGAGTGAATAGGCAATTTAGTCCTTGAGATTGTACCCATTTTGCATATTAGTCCCTAACATAATGTTAAATGCAAAATAGTCTCTATCTTTGGATACGTGTTGCAAAATAGTCCTTCCATTAAATTTTAAATAGCGCTGTTAGTGAGGTCAATTTTAGTGTCACGTGGACAATCCAACGTGGCACTAAAGGATGACGTGGCATGGCACGTGGATGTGCCTCTTAAAAGATGCCACGTCATTTGATGATAACAAAACGAGTAAATAGGCAATTTAGTCCCTGACTTTGTACCCCTGTTGCATATTAGTCCCTAACTTAATGAAAAATTCAAAATAGTTTTTATCTTTGCATAAGTGTTGCAAAATAGTCCCTAACTTAAAAGATTTCAGAAATCGTGCTTAAAGTGTTCATGCATTGTGAAAGTTGTGTCTTGCACGATTTCTAGCGGCGCAGATTCCTCCTTGGATTCCTTGTCATCTTTTGATTCCTCTGGTTTTTTCTCTTTTTCTTTCTTTTCTTCTTCCTCTGCTTTTTTCTCCTCCACTTTGTTTTCCTCTGGTTTTTTCTCTTCCTATTCAGAACACACACAAAAAATCAGAACCTGGAATGATACATTGATGGTAATTGAAGAAAAAAAAAGAGGAAAAGAGAATGGTTATGCAGACCTCGCCCATTGGTGTTGACGGCTGCAGATATAAGGTTGTTGTGTGGATTTTTGGTTCTTTTTATTTGTGCATGTGTGTGCGAGTTCTTTTTCTTATATATGCCTCAATTGGTTCATAACCATCAGATTTGAAGAAGCTACTCATTCTATCATCATCAAATGATGTGGCACTAAAATTGACCTCACTAACAGCGTTACTTTAAAATTTAACGAAAGGACTGTTTTATAACACTTATGCAAATATAGGAACTATTTTGAATTTTTCATTAAGTTAGGGACTAATATGCAACAGGGGTACAAAGTTAGGGACTAAATTGTCTATTTACTTATTTTGTTATCATCAAATGACGCGGTATCTTTTAAGAGGCACATCTACGTGTCATGTCACGTCATCCTTTAGTGTCACGTTCGATAGTCCACGTAACACTAAAATTGACCTCACTAACAGCGTCACTTTAAAATTTAACGAAATGACTATTTTGCAATACTTATGCAAAAATAGGGACTATTTTGCATTTCACATTAAGTTATGGACTAATATGCAAAATGGGTACAATCTCAGGGACTAAATTACCTATTCACTCAAAATAAATGTGTAACAATCAATTTTTTTAAAATCAGATTTTCAATATACTTTTTTTACAAAAAAAAACATTTTTATAGATCTGAATCGAGAACGGGACTGGAACAGGGATACCCGATACCCGACGGTACGAGAATGAGGTGACAAATTTTAACCCGTCAGGTATAAAGGATAGGTACAGGTATATGTTGGGGAATAGGGAACTGAGGAGGCAATACCCGTCTCTGTCCCGTCCGGTTGCCATGTCTAACTATAATCATGATAAATTATATTCTTTTTTTATTTGTAGGAATGGAACACCACTCAAAGAGATTTACAACAACTCACATATTTCTTGGATTTACTATTACAACTGAAAAGTTTTTAAACTTTTTAATAAATAACAGCTGGCTCTTTTAATTTTCATCCTCCAAATTTATTGCTCTCTTGCTTTTCTCCAACCGTGTTTAGTGAAGAGAATGTGGTTGGTATCCATTCAAGTTTTATCATTCATACTATTATAATATTTGGTTAGATTTTTAGTGTCTTTACGTGAAACCCAGGTAGTTAGTTAGTAGATTTTTTTTTTTTTTTTTGAAACAGAGTTAGTTAGTAGATATTGATCAATTCTCATGCAATTGACGCGCCTGATTGAAGTTTCAAATTTCAAAATTATCATCTTCGAACCAAAAATTACTCGTCATCACAGCTTTTTGGCCTCTACAAAAGAGTTTCCATGTTATTGTCATTCACACAGACAAGTTAGTTCAATCTCAGTTTTAACAGAACAACCTTGCATCATGAATTCTGTTTTTGACTTTTTGAGGGATGTATCTCCGGTGAAACAAACATGGAGGTTTAAGGTCCGAGTCCTTTGGCTCTGGGAGATGTCTCCTTTGTCAGAATCCACCAAAGCTTTCGCTATTGAAATGGTTCTCATGGATTCTGAAGTTAGTATTGGACTATGATATTTACTACTTTATGTTGTAGGTTCTTACTACTGGGTTTTCTAGCTATTGTTATTTTAGAGTTTTTTTTTTTTTGCTATGATATTTACTACATTATGATGTAGGTTCTTATTGTCACTTTTTCTGTATAAATGGAGTCCTTATTTTCTGTTTTAAGGTTCAAATGAATTTTGGAAGAGTGGGAGATGTTGAAACAAACTTGGAGGTTGAAAGTGAGGGTGATCCGTCTATGGAAAAATGTATCGGATCAGTCAACCAGACAAGGTTTTAGAAGAGGAAATGGTTCGTGTACTTCTATGAGTTTGTGACTATTTTTCTTTATAGGAAATCACAACAATCTTTGGGAAGTAGTATTGTTCCAGCCGGATATAACTACTGTCTTCTCCCGTGTCTATTTTCGTTTCTATTTTATTATTCTCTATTTCTCATTGGTCATTCATGATTTCATTGTTTCTTTCTTTTATTGATGTTTTCCTCTTTCTTTAGTATTTAGTAAATATTACTTACCTTTATAATTGGACAATCAACAACTGTGGTTGATTGAAGCTAGCTAGCAGATTACCAAAAGCAGACTACAGAGAGTACAACATTAAGTCCTTGTGACAAGGTAATAACAAAACCACACTGGTTTCTAGCAATATCTTCTATAATTTGGTATTATTTGTTGAAAATTAAAATGATATCATGGTTCATCATTGTGACATTTTCTTGTTTCGCTTAGATATAAAGTGTAGAGACACAAATTACTGTGCATGTATTTTTCTCCAAAACTACAGGCATGCTTCTTCTGACTTAATCTTATATTGCTTCATTTAGTTAAAGTTGGTTCATGTTACCCTGTCAAGTAAGGCTCATGTTTTCCTTTTGTAACAGTATTGGTCTTCCTTTAATGTCTTCGTAGCTAACTAGGTCCTATTATCATGGAATGAGATACTTAGCTATTGTATCAAATGATCCTGACACACACGATGACTTCAAGCCAACTAATAAACTTGAGAATTCCAACATTTCTTTGGCTCATGTTATTGAGCAGGTGCATTGCATATCGATTGAATCTTATGCATGAAAAAATATCAATTATCTCTTGCTTTAATGATATAAGTAACCTATTACTTGAAGTTGAACTGTTGTTCAGTGTGGTTAATGTGTACTGGATGTAAAGGATAATCCTACTTGCTGTGATTTACATGAAAGGTTTGCCTGATTTTCCACAGTGTTGATTTAGTTCTCTTGCAGTTAGAGTGTAACAACAATATGATAAGTATCATTGTGCACCTATAATTTAAGTGTCGACTCGAGACTGATATAGGATTACTTTTCTGTTAAACACTATCATGAATTAGTGATTAATTTGCTGAAAGCAGCTCAAATCACACTGGCATCAATGTTTCTGTAATCTCATGTTCTCCTGTTTAATTATGACAGAAGGAATCATTTTAAACATTTCAGCCTTGCTATTTCAATTTATCTTCACTAACATAATGTGGCAGTGACATAATTTTGAATGACAACAATGAAAGAGGCAAAAAGAATGAGTAGCCAGTCAATGCTGACCTGAAATTTAAATATGATGACCTATATTATGGCCTTTGCTCCGATTATATACCATGCTATTAAGTTTTTCTAATTGATGACCTATATCTCTTAGTCTACAGAAATTTATCACAAATTTTGAATATAAATTTGAATTACTGTGTGACAATTTTTTGAGTTGCAATTATCAATATATGTTGCTATTGCAGATGTTCCTTTGAGTGATAGAAACATTTTGGAGGATCCTGAACTGAAAATCTCATTGGTGGTTGAGAAGAGCATGCCATTATGGTGGATAATTGGGATCATAAATGCAACAACTTGGTCATAGTAAACATTGAAGTCTAGGAAGAATATGTTTCTGCAATGTTTTCGATTGATAGGGTGCACTGCACTAGGTGGGATTCTAATGTTGTATTATGTTAGTTTTGGTCCAGTTAGAATCTTTTGCATTGTATTGATGGTACGATTGCTTGCACATTTTGTGCTTCAATCATTTTTTCATCTATAATAAACTCTAGCCTTTAAAAAAAAAAAAAAGAATCACTTCTTTAATGTTTTTTAACTTACACTGCATAAGGAGATACTCATAAACTGAATTACAAATTCAACTATCAACTTTTGGTATGGTTATTAAAAACTCTAGAGATAGACCTATTTCTTGCGTAAATTTTAATTTGAGATAGACATAGTTAAAATCCCTGTAAAAATATATTTCAAAACATAAAAATATATTTACTCCAAAAATAATATTTTCTTTCATGATATTTTTTTATATTTTACAAATAAGAGACCAAAAACACTCAGGAATCGCCGGGTAAGGACAATAAAGGATGAGGAGTAAATATATTTTTATGTTTTGAAGAAAGCTTTAGTGTAGACATTACTTGTAGTAATTGTTTCAAGTTGTGTTTATTAGTAGACTATAGAAATGAGTTGGGATGGGAAGTTGTATGAGTATGCCTTGGCTTTCTAAACACTTCTTGTGTATGAGTTTGACAATTCTTGTGCTAAATTTAGTTTTTAATAGTGCTCATGTAATGATATTTTTCATATCATTCTTATGACAGTACCCAAAAAAATATCATTCTTATGCTACGAATTATTAAATTTTAGATTTTTGATCATCTATTAAAGTTAAAATCCATCTGATCATTGTATAACAAAGCAAATAAATAACTTAATTGCATGCTTATATTAATAAATAAACTGAAAAATTGAAATAACTTACATGTTCTAAAATTTTAAAATAACAGATAAAAATATTTGTTTATAAAGTAATAACAAAGAATAGAAATAATATTTGAAACCGCCTTCAGTAAGTACAAAATGGGTTATACGTATAATCTGATAAATTGGTCAGGTGTAGATTACCTTTTCTTTTTCTTTTGATAAAAAATATAAATACAAATCTTTATTACTTCTTATAAGAAAGTAATTTTAAAATCTTAATTTCAAGCTTATCATCTCTTTTAATTTTACTTTGTTCTCCAAGCCTTATTTTCCAGGTTAATAAACTTTTGTTCAGCATTACCAAAGTATAAGAGTTGTTCAGTTATTATCATTATTAGATTATCATAATAACTATTACACCTGATAGAGGACACAATATTGATAAAGGGGATTGGAACTTATCAAAGTTCTTAGAATGTATATTTATTTTAATTTTATATTTTAAATATTGATGTTGTTAATTATAGAATATTTAATTTATGTTTTAGATTCCTATATCCTATATATAGGAAAATGGTTACCTGTGCGCTGCACGGGTAGGACAACCTGTAACAGTATCATGCACTCTGATAGTCTGATACCATTTATACATTTTGTCATTTCGGGTAACCCTCTATTATTAGCTCACTTGATACAGTTTTAAAGGGTGATGGTTGTGCTAGATAAGATGTGTAGAGATATAAAAACAGGTTTTTCTTTCTCGATATATTGAAGATCCATTTAAAAGAATAACTTATCTCGACAAATATTCTTCCATACACAGATCTGAGAATTGAACTCTTGACTATGTACTTAAGTAAAAACAGTTTTCTTTTAGATATAAAACTGGTGTTGATATTTCCCAAATGACTTGCTATTCAAGTACTCATCATACCAACCTTAGTCCAAGTGACAATAACCTTGACTCTCCTTATGCTTTAGGATTCAAACTATGAATGAAAAAAATAAGCACTGCAAGAATTTTTCCAATGAATTTAAAACTCAAAATAAATCAGAGTCTAATGTGACTAGTACTATTGGATAATGAGTCTAGAGAAGAAAAGGGAAAAAAAATAAAAAGGTACTCATTATCAAGCATTTGTGCATGATAAATAAACATTTGCATGATAATTTATCATGCATTAGCGCATAGTTACAAAGCTGTTGCTTCATATGGGGCCAGTAAACATAAAAAAAATAAGCTTCAAGGAAATTTCTTTCTAGGTTGCAAATTAACCAAGCCACATGCAACAGGAAAAATACAAGTTTGCTCAAAATACAAGAAAACATAATATCCCTGCGAAACTGTGAAAGATAAATGCTACTGAAATTCATCCAAGTGTGGTTGTTCTAGAGGATAATAGGAAGGATAAAAGTGTACAGAAAAAACTACTTCCAATAGTTGCTCACTCAACCTCTCAAAACATGCATGACCCGAGCCAAATACATGGAGGGTTTAAATAAAAGAACAAGGTGCAATCACATCATCCCACATCCCAGCAGACGTGTTTATCAACCAACCCTGAAGGTTCTGGCAGTTTTACAAACATAAAAATAATGGTGGTGAAATGCAAAACAGATCAAGTATTATTTATTATTTTTCAAACCCATTGAGATTCACTTGTAGTATCAAGAGCAGTACAAGCATCATCTGCGGTGCTAATTAAAGAATTAGACAACTTAAGGCACAGAGATTAAGCAGAACCAATAATTCAATATTCAGTCACATAATGATAGAAACTGGACCAGATTAATGAATATTTAAAGAGTGAATCTTTAACTCTTTTATTGAAGAACCCAATGTCCCAGTCCTACTCAATGTGACGCAGTAATGGGAAATGGAAAGCTTTACAAGAATATGGACTTTCTGGATGTTCAGGAGATCCAGGACTCTGCCCCCACTGTTTCCTCAATTACAGAATAATTGTCCATCCCTCTCTATGTTCCCCCATTTATTCTTTCAGCCTAACTAACTTTGACCATAGTTAGTTAAATCTTCATCTAAGTATACAATAATCTCTTATTTCACCCAAAAAACAAAAAACTCTTAACTACTCACAGGTACAGCTACAGCCTTCTTGCACTTCCTTTGGTAAACCTCCCTAATGAAGGGCCTCAGTCAATCACATATCAATTCAAGTTGTTCTGAGATCCACCATTAAAGTTGCTAAAAGCTACTGTAACTTGTAAGTCACTGAATATATGTTCACTCTACAGAGTTATTGACAAAACTTAGATCCAGTTGTTTAGGCATTTTTGGTACTATTTTTCAATATGATTTGGAATTTCACCGCAGCAACTTATGTTGATCTTTAATACAAAACTTTATTATGTAATTACTGAGCTAAACCTCTAATGCTACAAGAAAACAACACCAAAAACACCTAAGAAACTGTATCTAAGTTTTATCCATAAGTTATAATTATAACCTTGCTCAATCCTGGATCACTTATTCTACAGAATTTATTTCACACAAGGAAGATATGTGCACAGAAACACAGTTTCAAGTCTTTATACATTGTTTGCCTCACCCACAATTACCACAAAATTTATACAGCAAAACAACATACAACTTCATACTAGCCTTAAAGGCAAAAACACTTACCAACAGAAGGGAAAGTACTGCATAGATAATTACTCAAGAGCATGACAACTACAGATATTGAAGCTTCCCCACAAGCTTGCACAGATGTCATCATTTCTTAATCAATAATTGATACAGAAAGTCCACAAGTGCATCCAAAATTTGATCTTTTTAAAGAGTAAAGATCGATAATCCACCAAGTGTCTAATGAGTAATGACATCATAAGAAAACTGCAAAAGACCATGGTAAAAGCAACCGCAATTATGTACCTTACATTTACCAAGGCATTGGAGCAGTCACTTTTCAAATTCAAAGTAATATCAGCAATCACTCATGACTATACTATTCACAGAACTAGAAGTGTCTTCTAATCTTATTATTGATGTTGTTTCACTTGTGACATCCATAGCAGTGAGTCACAAGAATTCATAAGTCATAACCATATATAAGTTCTGGAACTGGCTCTGCCCAGGTCTATTGAGGTCCAATTCCCCCATCAGATCCCAGTCACATATAAAGCAAATAGCAGCTCCCAAATGCATTAAAAATTGCATCTCTACCAACTAAGGAATAATTCAAATATAACTCCTACTATTCTACCAGAAGATAAAGACCCTATCACAAAGAAGATGATCACATTATATCAACCTACACTATCAACAGAGGACTATAAAAGCCAACAGAATTCTACAGTCCAGGTATGCCTAATCCCTAACCATCTTGAGACTCATACTGACTTGAGAGTCAGAGTCTTTACAATTGGCTTCCCGCCTATCACTCCGACCAGGAGTCTGAGCATCAGAGCATTGGGTCAGATACGACACACAAGAAGATCAAGTGGTCAACCAGGAAGCTCTTGAGAAGCACGTAGAGGCTCCCTTTTGGGCTAGATCATAACACTTTATAATAGTTCAACCAGCACAAGACCATCATTTTAAAGCTTGACCACACAGTCCGATAGTCACTTGATGCCTATTCACTCCTTAGCACTCAGACTTCTATAAATCATTCATTCCACTTATTTGACAAAATTTATAAGACAAACAGACATACAAGAATAAAGAAACTCACACCACATAAGCTCAACAACAAAGTCAAGCGTTTACCCACCGAATTAATTCCGTAATGAACATAAAATGTTACAAATTAAATTATACATTTAATTCCAGTTCAATGCCTGATCCTGTTATTAAGTTCTTAACCTAGCCATATTAGGACCACCTTATGAAGAACTAAAGCAAAACATCATGCAAAACCATCAACATTTTCAAGCATGTGACGATCGAGAATTATTATTTATCAGCAAAGGAAGAAGCAAAACCACTAGCGAGAAGCCTCTCAACATACTTGCCGAGAATATCCACCTCAAGATTCACTTTTTCTCCGACATTCTTCAGAGGAATCACCACTTTCTGCTGAGTGTAAGCAACCAACATGAAATTGAAACACTCTTCATGGTCAAACACATCGACCACAGTCAAACTAGTCCCATCCACAGCAATGAACCCTTTAGGCACAATGTACTTCAACAACCCCTTATCAGCTTTCACCTTCACCCAGAGCGAATCTCCTTCTGGAACCTTCGACACGATCTCCCCCGTCCCGTCCACGTGACCCTGCACGAAGTGCCCGCCCATGCGGCTCGCCGGCGTCACTGCCCGCTCCAGGTTCACCGCCGACCCGGGCTCCAATTCCGAGAGGGAGGTCTTTCGGAGCGTCTCCGGCGACAGGCCCACCGTGAAGTCGGCGACTTTGGTGTCGAATTCTGTAACGGTCAGGCACGTGCCGTTCACGGCGATGCTGTCGCCGAGGTTTACGCCGTCCAGGACGGTGGAGGCCGCGATTTTGAGGTCGACGCCGCCGTGTGGGGAGATGCCCAGCTGCTTGACGGTGCCCATTTCCTCCACGATGCCGGTGAAGAGGCATGCGGGGGTGGAGGGGCAGCGGCGAGTGGGGGCGCGTGATGTGAGGGGGAGGAAGGCGCGTAGAGGGGAAGGTCTGGAAATAGGATTGAGTTTGAGATAGGTGGGGTGGGAAGTGTGGGAAGTGTGGGAAGTGTGGGTTGTTGCGGTGATTCTCGGGGTGGTGGGTGTTAAGGTCAGAGAGGGTGAAATTGTCATTTTGGCAATGTTGTGTTGTGTTGGAACACTCTTCTCGGTGAAGTAGGTGCCGCCGGCAAGTAGAAGTAGCAACAGAGCACTGTGTTGTGTTGTGTCTGTGTTTGGTAACACCCAGTCTGCGATTGACCTTTGGGACAAAAGATACCTTAGGTTAAAATATATTATTGTGTATTGCAATAATTGCAATGAGTAATGCTTATTTATATTTCTTAATTAAATAATTTAAGATTTAATAATAATTGATTTTTGGGTATGAAATTATCTATGTTGAAAATCCACCTTCTGTTAACATTAATCACCAGACTATTTTATATCAATACTAATATTAATATTATAGTCAATAAAAAAAATCATTTTGTGAATATTTGATTTACCATTGAAATTGTTATGGTAATGCATATCTAACGGATAAAAACTCCAATGCAGATTTAATGGATAAAAACAAAATGAACATATAAAATAAGATCATGATTTATTGAAAAATTTACTTTTGTCTCATACTTACAAGGGTGTATTGGATTAAGATTTCAAAGGATTTTAAAAGACTTTTTTATGATTAAAAAGTCTTGTGGTATTCAATCAAGACTTTTATAAAATATAAACAAATTTTGTAGCATTCAATTAAGACAATAAAGATTTTTTTTCAGGACAACAAAATCTGTTGGTATTCAATTGAGATTTCTTACCACTTTTAAAATGTCTTTTGGTATTCAAAAGTAAATAGATTTTGATGGATTCTTCTGTGGAATGGATTTTGAGAGACTTTTTAGTTAGAAATACACATAAAATACTCCTCCAATAATCTCACCCAAACCCTTGAGACTTTTCATAATCTTCCAAAGACTTTTTCTTCTCCTGCCGAACAAGACACAAACCACTACCAGGTTCATTCTCTTACAACTTTTTTTTTTTTAATGGCAATCGATAATCAATATTGTTCATACTATATGTATATTACGCAAATCAAAAGAAAAGGGTGCTGTATATGCTTCAAGATTTCGTATTCATATTGTTTTCAACGTCCAGGCAATGAATATGCATCAAAAGAATGGCAATTGATATGTATCAAGATTTCATATTGCTTTTTTTTAGTACTGTATATGCAAATCAAAATAAAAAAACTCTTTTTTTTTCTGTTTCTTCAACTTGTTTTTTTACAACGTCCATTATTATTATTATTATTTTCTTGTGTTATTATTAAAATGTTAATTATTAATGTGTTATTATTATTTTTTTGACAGCGTGTTATTATTATTATTATTGTGTTAATAATTTTTTAATTGTTATTGTGTTATTATTATTGTTATTTTGTTAATAGTTTTTTTTTTAAATGATTTTATGATATATGAGTATTATTTTTATGGAAAATGCTAACATGTGCCCTTAAGACACTTGTTAGTGTATTATGTATAGAAATTTTGTATTGAAAGTTGTGCAATTTACTTTTTTAAAAGTCAAAAATTGATGTTTTTAAGACATAGTTACTATTGGAAGTATCCTTAACATGTGCCCTAAGTGCGCATGTTAGCATGACCCTTATTTTATTATTAGGTAGTTTTTTATTGGTTTTTCTATTGAATTGTATATTATTCGGGATATAGTCACTATACTTTTGACAATTAGGAAACAATAACTATTTTTGTCAAATAACTAGTTTCTTATATATATATTAGCGATCAAATGGGGGATTCACAAGAAAATAACAAAGGAAAGAGTAGAGACAAAGATAATTATGTATCTTGGACTATGGAGGATACCAATGAGTTGTTGCACCTCTTGGTGGATGCTATGAATAGCGGATTGCGTGATGCCAATGGGTCACTTAGCAAACAAAATGTAGAACGAATAATACTTCCTCAACTCAATGCAAAAACTAAATTCCCTAAAACTTATAGTCATTATTTGAGTCGGATGAAGTGGTTTCGAAACCAGTATAACATGATGTCAACCCTTATGCGCAACAACTCTGGCTTTGGATGGGACCCAATTGGAAAAACTTTCACTGCTCATGAGGATGTATGGAAAGATTACTTAAAGGTGAGCTAAGTTCATAATCTTTTAAATATATTAATAGTTATAAATTTAGTAAATTATAATATTTGTAGTATATTAACAATGATTTTTTTTTTAGTCCCACCCAAGTCACAGCAAACTTCGAGGAAAAAGTATGGTTGATTATGAGTATTTGAAGATCGTTGTTGGGGGTGGAGTTTCTAGCGGGAATAATTCTATATCAGTCGATCCAGATGATACTGATGCAACAACTTTTGAGCCAGAAAATAGAACTGTTGGGATAGAAGAATTTTCATATGATCCTAATAGTGATACATTCATAACACCAAATAACTATGAACCAGCATATCAGCCTCCATCACCAAACCAACCAAGTCCACCATCCCACCCCCCTTTAGATTCAGAGGTTCCCATAGAAAAACAAAACTGTCACAAGCGAAGGAGATCCGAGTATGGAGGGAGTTCAAGCGCTGTTGGGATCAACAATCAAGGCAACGTTCTGGAAAATCTTTCTGTTGGCATTGGGACTATTGCTGTGAATTTTGAAAAAATATCCAACATGATGGAGAAAAGAGAAAAAGATAGAGATAGAGATAGAGAGCTCGAGGGTATTATTTGGGATGTTATAAAAGAAATTCCAAATTTGGATGACATAACGCGTTTCAAGACAGCTGAATTGTTAAATACTAAAGCAAAAAAGGATTTTTTCTTGAAGATGTCACCGGAAGAACGCTCATCTTGGATAAACTTTAAGTTAGGGAATAATTAATATTTTGATCATCTATTATTAACATATTATTTTAAACATCATGAGTTTGTTGAACTGTATCTTTTGGGTCTCTATTTTGGTTGAAGTATTTGGTTTGTTTTTTGGTCGAACTATTATGGTTGTATTTTGGTTGAAATATTTGGTTTGTTTTTTGGTCGAACTATTATGGTTGAAGTATTTAGGTTATATATTTTGTGAAATTGTTGTGGTTAAACTTTAGTTATATTTATTTTATATATGAATTTGTATTAACTTTGATATTAACTTTGATATTGACTTATAACCATGACCATGACATAAAGAACGAAGAAATGGATGGAGATATATATAATGAAGATACAAATGATGAAGATATAGATGACGAGGAAACAAATGAAGAATTTTATGAAGCCACATACACATATGTGATGGAAATTTATGCTTTAATAGATATATTAAATCAATTTTTGAATATGATGCGTGGTGAACATATTGAACGTCCATTAACTCGACGACAAATTACTAGTCGGGGATATGACTATATACACAAAGCATTAAACGATGATCCTGCAATCTTTCGACAAGTATATAGGATGTATCCTGATGTATTTCGAAAGTTGTGCACGATTATAAGAGAAAAAACACCTTTGGAGGATACAAGATTTATTTGTGTTGAAGAAATGCTTGCATCATTCCTACAGATTGTCGGCCAGAACACTCGATATTGTGTAATCCGCAATACATTTGGCCGATCACAATTTGCTACAAGTGAAAATTTTCACAAGATTTTGAAAGCTCTGAACTCATTAGCACCTGATTTAATGGTTAGACCAGGCTCAACTGTGCCTGCAAAAATAAGGGAAAGCACAAGGTTTTATCCTTATTTTAAGGTATGTGATCATTATC
This sequence comes from Glycine max, assembly GCF_000004515.6. Lineage (NCBI taxonomy): Eukaryota > Viridiplantae > Streptophyta > Magnoliopsida > Fabales > Fabaceae > Glycine > Glycine max. Next base: position 11,043,964 of record NC_038248.2, read on the forward strand.
TAATTATAACAAAATTATAATTATAATTCTGATTATTATAATAATATTTATGATTATTGATACACACACTTTAGGATTGCATTGGAGCTATTGATGGTACACATATTCCCGCATCAGTAAAAGGACGAGATGTAAGCAGTTATCGTGATCGTCATGGAAATATATCACAAAATGTATTAGCTGCTTGTAACTTTGATTTGGAATTCATGTACGTTCTTAGCGGGTGGGAGGGTTCAGCACATGATTCCAAGGTGTTAAGTGATGCTTTGGCAAGGAAGAATGGACTTAAAGTGCCCCAAGGTAAGTATTATCTGGTGGATTGTGGATTTCCTAATCGACGCAAATTTTTAGCCCCATATCGAGGTGTACGATATCATCTACAAGATTTTGCAGGTCACGGTAATGACCCTGAAAATGAAAAGGAATTATTTAATCTTTGGCATGCATCCTTAAGGAATGTGATTGAGAGGATATTTGGTATTTTTAAATCGCGATTCACAATTTTTAAGTCAGCACCTCCATTTCTATTTAAAACACAAGCAGAGCTTGTGTTGGCATGTGCAGCACTTCATAATTTTCTTCGCAAAGAATGTCGTTCTGATGAATTTCCAGTGGAACCTACTGACGAGTCTTCATCTTCATCTTCAGTGTTACCAAATTACGAAGACAATGATCATGAACCCATTGTTCAAACACAAGAGCAGGAACGAGAAGATGCTAATATATGGAGGACTAATATAGGTTCAGATATGTGGAGAAATGCTAATAATTAGGCGAACATGAAGTGAGAATCACTTTGTTATTATTTTTTTAGGCAATAATGACTTTGTTATTAAAAGGTTTAAAATTTCTATCGTTTTTATTTTCTTTATTCAAACATTATAATTTATTTATCATCTTTTTCATTCACTTTTGTAACTTCCGTTATTTTTTTGTTTAAAATGTATTAATCTTTCAAAATCTTAAAAATCCATAAAGTACTTTGAAATCTTAAAAATCTGTGTTAGAAATCCATTAAAATCTTGGGTTAAGAATCCTGATTGTAAAAAGTCTTTTAAAAAAAATCTTTTAAAATCCCACAAAATCAATACAATCCCACATAATCTTTTAAAATCTTCAAGATTGTTTTTGTCAAAATATTCTCTCAAAATCCCAATCCAATACAGTATGTTTTTAGATTATGTGTTTTATTTTTTATCATCTATGTAACCAAAAAACATTTGTTGTTATCTAAAATAATGACAAAAAAATAGTAAATAAAATTATAAATTATTGATTTAGTCTATATTTTTATTAGTTGGTGTTATTTAACAATGTTAAAAAAGTTAAGACATGTTAAGGACGTCAATGACAACCAATTAGGCCTATGTGTGTGGTTGCTTTTCTAATATAATTAAGAAGACTTGGTTGACTCTTATGTGTAATTATGCATGTTTCATGCAACTTAATAGTAAGTTAGAAGACTAATGCAAAATCAATTAGGGGAGGAAGAGAAAAAAGTGGGAAAGGGGAAAATGATAAATGTTCCACCAATATTTTGGTCATTTTTATTCTTGTGACGTGTAGGTTGATCTAAAGGTAAATTAACTTGTAGAGATAAATATTACAGCATGAGAGATTAAATTGTGATTTTTATTAAATTTAAAATCTTTTCGAAAACAACAAAGTTATTATCTGATGAAGTAAGATTTAAGAAAATAGGTATCAAATTTTTGCTAGATGAATAAGACAATGATTTAAAATCTTTGTAAATCAAATAGAGTTTTCAAAAGCAAATATCACATTCAACCCCTAGGTTAATTCAAATAACAGAAGAGGAAATAAAAGGAATAAGAAACAGGAAATTTATACTGATTTGTCTCAACCATCCAAGACTACATTTAGTTATTGACAAACCACCAAGTTCCATCAACTTCAACAAGTTACAAGTATTTATCGTTACCACTTCTGCCTTCTTAAGTCAAGCCTTATACCAAGCTTGTTACAATGAGTATTTTTTTGTCCCATCAAGTCACTACCAGCTCTAACACAAATAAAAAGATTTGTTAGTTTGATTGCACAATGACTTACACTTTATCATCTTATAGACGGATAAGATAGATTTAGCACTTAAGTTTTTCTTTCAAAATAAACAAAAAAATTTGAGAGCTTTTATAAACTTTACAAGAATTTACACAAAGAGCTTTCTACAGAGAAAATTTGAATAATGAGCGCTTCAATTTGTACATCATGTCTTCAAATCTTTTGGTATTTATAGGCCTCCTTCAATCAAATATTCGTTGTCTCTAAACGAACATATTTCGTTGTATCTAAAGAATGTGATTGTCGGGGCATTAAATGTACATATTTCTTCATGCTTGGGAAACCACTCTTCGTCGCTGGCATGTTGAACACTACAATAGAAAACCACTTCCCTTTTAACGATGTTAAATGACACCAATTAATTAAAAATGAACTAAATTGATTCATAATTCACAATTTCAAAGATAATTTACTATTTTATTAATTTCAAGGACTAACTTAGTTGACCATTACAATTTTAGGAATTAGATTGATGATTCACTCCATGTTAAATTTTAATGGGTAAAATTAAGATATTATAATTGACATTTTAAATGTCAAAAAATCTTAAGCTTGACTTGAATATACATGTTTTATCTAACCTACCATCGAGGTTTTTTGAAGATCTCTAAGGTCTAAATATCGAACATGTTAATACAAAAGAAAAAAATTGAAGTCTTACCCCTCACTAGAGGTGACAAAATGGATTGGAGTAGTTGACCTGGCCTTAACCTGTTTGATGAAACTTAGGGTTTGGGCTTAAAGTTTTTAGCACAAATTAAATAAGAATTTTTTAGCTTCATTATTTAGTCTTTAAATAAATTTGGGTTTTTTGGCCCGATCCATTATAGCCTACAACCCATATCGGATTGGTCTGACATTGGGTTGGATAGCCCATTTTGTCACCTAGACCCCTCACTTTGCTAGAGTGTTGCAAATATGGTTGAATTAGATCTCAAAGAAATAGAATTTTGTTAGCTATTGAAGGATGTTAGGCAACTTACCTTGGAGGTTTCGATGCCCTTTGATAGTTTAAGGGAGTATTCATAACACTTACAAAAAATAAGTTAGTGTTTATAACACTTGCAATAGAATAAGATGATTTTTTTTTAATATTTAAAATATACTATAACAAGTCAACAATAATAAATCAGAAAATTTAAATTGTGTATTCAGATAACAATTCTTGAAATGTCAAAATTTTCTTCAATTGTGTGAAGGAGTATCCACACTAAGACTAATCTTTGCTATCAACCATTTTCAGAAGTGAAACAATGAAAAATAAAGCAACTTAGTGGTTTAAGTTGTTGTAGTTTAGGAATAATACTAATGTTCCTCTATATAAGAATTATCAAGTCAACTTCTACGAAATTGATTTGATCATATATTTGTTTCTATCTATTTCATTTTATCTTATTTTTAAACATATTTGAAAATAATATAATCATTTTATTTTTGTTGTCAATAATTATCTTTTGGGACATTTGAAAATAAACTTGACTAGGTCCAACGTTACATTTCTACCATATTTAAAATTACTTTGTTTTGTTTATTTTTATACTACGTATTATTTATATTGTTGGTGTTAGAAAAAATATAATAATATTTCACTAATATAATTATTTGATTAAATAAAAATTTTAAATTAATTATCAAATAAAATATAATAAATTAATCATAATCAATTTACTAATTGACATAGATGTCTAACAGCACTCCTTAATGTCAAAATAGTAAGAAGTAATGTTATTTATCTTCAAGAACAAATAGAAAAATAATGTAATATTAATATTTTTTTTTCATTATTAACATCTCCAAGTTAACTCTAAAGTATGATATTATACTATCAAATTATAATAATTTAATATATTATATTTAATCAGTGAATGACTTAAGAAATTTATTTCTTCTTTCATTCAATTGTCATAACTAAAGTCTTAATTATATCATAGAACTCAAACTCATTATCAAGAGTTGATGAATTCTTTCTTGATTAATCATTAATTTTATAAATATTTAATCATATTCAATGTTCACTTAACTAGTGTCCTAAGGTATTAGGTGTCTGAGATTAAAATATAATAAATAACTTATTAATTACTTTGATAATTTCAAGTCAAAGGACACTATTATGTTTATTGTTGAAAAGTTATTACTGAAAAATATTAAGGTAATGTTAATCATTAAAAATTCTCAATTGAGTCGATTCAATGATGACATTCACGTGTATATCATCTATCTATGTAATTTTAAAAAAAATAAGATATATTAATCTATATCCAATTAATATCATCACATATATATTGATCTATCTGAATTATTGATATCTTATTTGTAATAATTCTATGATTAAGAACAACTTAGATTAAAATTATAAAGACTTGGTTTTTATTATTATAATCTCTATCATGATGACAACTTTATAATTTTAATCAAAGACTTGTTTTTCATTATCATAATCTCTATCATGATAACAAGTCTTTAATTTTAATAAAAGACTTGTCAAATTAACAATTTAATCAAATATATAATAATAGAATAAAGAACAATTATTTATTAAAACTAAAATTGATAACATGATGAATTGAATATTGAACATGCACATTTACTCACCACCCTTAACATTTAGTTGTGATTTGTATGAAATTATAAGAAGTTATCGATAAGGTGAAAATGAAAGTGGACATAAAAGATATTAGAGATTTAAAAAATTACTAAAAAAAATTAAGAACTACAATTGAAGTTTAAATTTTATGGAAACTAAAATCAAAATTTGAAAACTTTCTAAGGATAGAAAATATTCTTAAAATAACACTTGCAAAACTTATCACATGGCCACATTTTATTGACATCTAAATCACACAAATTATTGTGTGTTATCACGTCGTTCAAAGTATCTATTAGGCATGGCAACGGGACCCGAACCCGTGGGTCCCAACCCAGACATATCCTGATTTTGACAGGAAAAACCCAAGTTGACCAGGATCAGGGTTGGGTTCAAATTTTCCCCAACAGGCAAAGTTGGGTTCGAGGTCAGGGATGAGATTATTAATACCTAACTTGAATCCACTCCACTAATAATTAATTTCAAAACGGCCTGTTCAGACTCCACGAGCCCTTGTCCGTCGAAGGTGTGCGTTTGTGTCTATTCATCTGAATCCGTGGACCTCCTCGTCACAGTCCTCACGGAGGCTACTGTGTCCTTTCCAACTATGCATTATTTTCAGGTAACAATAATTGAATAATAATTGTTCTTTTATTTCCTATTTTTGTAAGGGAGCCTTTTCTTTATCGAAGTGAAATAATAATTGTTTCCTTTCCGACTCTGCAACCTTTCCAACCTTTGTGGTTATTTGGTTGTGAGGGATTTTCTTTGGGTGGGTGATTAAAATGAAAGCTTGTTACTAGGTAGCCTTTGCTTTATCTTCTTTTTTGTTATTTCTGTATCTTTCTCATGCAATCTTGGCACATCATGTACTCTGATTCGATCTTAATAAAATTGTCTTTGCCTTTCAAAAATAAAATAAAATTGAAATAGATTAACATGTACCTCAGGACTTCTTTTTACATGTTAAGCTAAATAATTCTGTCAAACGTGATCTATCTTTAGGGTTCCTCTTTGGTCTTGCATATAATCTAATTAAATGTAGATATGTATCTTTGGGGTTCCTCTTTATTCTTCTTTCTTTATTTAGGTCATCTTCTCTATTTTTAGGTAACTAATTTGGGAAACCTACTCTGTTTGGAACTTTGAAAATTGCATTTATGTTTTTCAATATTTACATTTATATTTTTAGGAATTTGAAGGTCTGCAATCTCCTCAAAGCCTTCAAGAAACACCCCACATCCTTGGATCCTTGCGTGAAATCTTCCTTGTTGGTACAATAGTGCCCAATTTCATTCATTGTTGCTTAATTACTGCTTCCAAGTTGTTCCTTGTGGCAGTTAGGTTAGCTATAAATTAATAAATGTACCACAATGCAAAACAAAAGTTAATTACTTTAGATTCCTTTCTTTTACTTGATATGGATTGAATCTTGCGTCTTTTTTTAGAAGCCAAAATATTTTATTAATAAAAGGTGAGAAAAGAAGCACAAGAAAGGTCATGCAACTATTATGCAATGATTGAACCTACTGCAATACTCTCTTGATAATCAAAAAGAAAGGATGGTCTTACACAACCAATTTTGGATAGCCACACCAAAAAGGAAGGAAACATTTGAGGAGACAGCAAAACAATTGAGGATCTTGTGCACTAAGATTTTAGTTTTAGATTGTCCAACTAGGTGGAACTCAACTTATAAAATGCTTAAAATTGCTATATCATATGAAGTTATGTTTACTCGGTTGAAGCAACAAGAGTCCCAATACACTTCTTTGTCAAGTTCTTTATAATGGCAATTTGCCAAGGATGTGTGTAGGAGGTTGAAAGTGTTTAATGTTGTAACTAAAATATTTTTTGCTACTAAACAACCAACAACTAACATGTACTTTTCAATGATTTGTGAGATCAAGTTGGCAATTAGTCAATGGGTTACTTCTCCAAATGAACTAATTCATAAAATGGCAAAAAAGATGACCAAATTTGATAAATACTGGGATGTGATTCATGATATAATGGGAGATGCTATTGTTTTGGATCTTAGGTATAAAATGGAGTTGCTTCAATATTATTATGATAAATTGTATGAACATGAATCTTTTGATCAAATTAGGAAGATTAGATAGTTGTGTTATGACTTGGTTTCTGATTATCAAGTGAAGATGAATAATGACTCTTTTGGTAGCTCTCCAATACTTAAAGGTGGTAATGTTGAAGGTGATGAATTATGTGAGTTTGATAAGTATATTTCAAGGGGAAAAAAGGCAAGTTCTCATGTTAAAACAAAGTTAGATCATTATTTAGAAGAGGATGTTTTACCAAGAAGTACTGACTTTGATATTTTGTGGTGTTGTAAGTTGAATGGTCTCAAGTATCCAACACTTCAAGCTATTGCAAGGGATATATTAGTTATTCATGTATCAACAGTAGCTTAGGAATCTACTTTTAGTACCGGTGGCTAAATTTAAAGTCCTCATCGTAGTCAACTTCATTGGACTACTTTAGAGGCATTGATGTGTACTAGAAGTTGGTTATTGAATACTGAAATTGATGGCAATGTCCTGAATACTTGATTTAATTATCCTATCAAATTACTATTTATTTCTAATTTAATAACTAATTATTTACATTATGTTATATTTGATACAGGTTCTTTGAAATCTAAAATTCTTGAGCAAAGTAGTACTTTAGTGAATGAGATAACTTCAGATGATGAAGGTTTATGCTATATAACAATGTAAATTTTCAAATGATCAATTTCTTCTTTATCTTAAAATTTTGGTTTATGGTCTATGCATATGATACATCAACTTATGCAAGTGGTATGATGGGAAGTGGTCTTACTACCCACTTGGAGGAATGAAGATTGCATCCAATGTTTGAAGAATTAGGAGTAGTTAGCTTTATTTTGAAGGATTAGGATGTTAGATTTTATGCTAATGTTGTTATCTATTTTATGACTTTTGTGATTGACTGATTTTATGTTATTGTTGTTGCTACTATTGGATTTTATGCTACTATTATTATCTATTTTATGACTTTGTCATTGGCTGATTTTATGCCATTATTGTTATCTATTTTATGCTACTATTGGATTGAATTTTATGTTGTCATGCACGGTCTAAAAATATTTTATGGTTGTTGTTCAAAATTTTATTTTTCATTCTATGAAAAATTGTATTTTTTACCGGATTTTATAAGCATGTCGGGAACAGGGCGAGGATAGGGGTAAATCTACAATCCCATCGGGTTTCAAGGGCAGGGGTGAGGGGAAATGGAGAGTTAGGGGCGGGATAAGCAAAAATTGACTCCGACCAGCCCGTTGTCATGCCTAGTATCTACACTATACATAGTATGGTTGTGCAACTTCATTAGAGATATCAAAACTTAATTTAATGAAGTTTAGGAGTCAAAGTTAGATGGTTAAAAAAGAAGGAAAGAAAAGATAGAATGCGGATTCAATTTTTCGAGTTAAAAAAAATTAACAAACTAATAATTAACATTTGTTAATTAAAAAAAATCAAAGTTAGGATATTTTAGAAATATAAGGACGAAATCAAACTAATAATTAATTATTTATATAATTATAAATAGTTATATGCGATAAGATTTTTAACTTTTGTAATGATTATTTTTAAAGTTAAACCTAATGTTGTTGTGTATCAAAGGGGTTAAACACTAGTGAGATTTATCTAATGAGTCATAAACAACCGCATAAGTGAACTTGACATCTTATTTTAACTCAAAGCCTTAAGACTCAGATTTATGCGTCTTTCTTTCACTTATATGATGTTCATCTTTTTCATTTTTATCCAATGTAAGACTTTCCTCACACTTGTAATCCAACAATCTCTCTATGAATCTCTTCCCTATGGTAGTCTTGCGAAAACAATTTTCAATGCAGAAGTATCCAATGGTGACACTTTGAGTTTACTCGTGCACTAACTCGTTTAACCATTCTCATCAACATGCTTTGGTACCTTGTACCGTCGCAATACATATGAGACCCACTATCTGATCTCACTCACCCACCACCAAGCAGACTTTTGATATAAGTGATCTTTATGTTCATGGATCCATTGTCATCATTTATTCATCTGAGTCGGTCACTAAATCGAATCATCAGCTTTGATATCAATTGTTAGAAAATCTAGAATACACCGTATTATATATATTATACAAGTATATTATCATCATAAAGCACATACATTATTTTTATCTTTGTATAGTTTCTTCAAATGCAGTTTTTTCGTCAATAACTTTGGCATGTATTGACTCTCAAATTTTCTTTTAATTGAATTTCCTTTTTAACTCTACCCTGAATGGTAGTGTAAAACCAAATTAGTCAAATTAACGCACGCGCTCGTCACTTTTTGCAGATTTTTATCGTGCCAAATAGTGCTTCTGAATTCACATTAGTGTCGAGAAGCAGCAAGTGCTGACGGCTGAAAAGGGTGTAACCTTTCTTGCTAGTTGAACCAATTGAAAGGGAAACAAAAAGACACAAAACAAAAGACACAAGAAGAATATTAAAACAATTTAGCTTTGTGTTTAGGTTAGAAATTTTTCACCTGCTTTATCTCTTGTGTCTTGCTAAATATTTTCCTTGCAAGAAGTAAATGAAACTGAAAAGGACATAAAAACTAATCTAGTTTTTCTCTAGTGATCAAGTGCAAATTACCAAGATAAAATTGGAATTGGTTACATAGTTACATAGTTACATGCACTCCACAGAAGAAGGGGACACAGCAGCAAAACTAGAAAAAATGTTACAGGACGGTGCGATAAACAGTGAGACAGACAGATAAGAATTTCACCTAACACAGCACAAAGATGTACTATAATTTCATTGCACTACCCCATTATTTTCATTCCTAACACCCTCATCATCCTTGAAATTTCAACACTTACACATCTATTAAATTTAACCATCCATTGAGGTTTCATAGTGCACCAGCTTTCAATTTTTTTTGCTTGTGAAATCCATGGCCAAGACTAGGAGGGTCTGCCATCTTCTGTTAAGGTTCTTAGCCTTTGCAGCAACGCTTGCAGCGGTGATTATGATGGCTACTAGCCATGAGACAGCTACCATTTTCACAGTGTCCTTCGAAGCAAAATACACCAATTCCCCTGCCTTCAAGTGAGTCTCTTCTAATGCATATAATGATATATTTATTAATCTTTTTTGTTCTTTTGTTAGTTTTCTTCATGCTGAAAATTGATAAAAAAAAAAAAAAATCTACTTAGGTACTTTGTGATTGCATATTCTGTTATCACTGTCTATGGATTTTTGGTGCTCTTCCTTCCTGCAAAAAGCTTGCTATGGCAACTAGTGGTGGCCTTGGATTTGGTAAATGTCCTAAACCTCTTTTTTCTGTTACTTGTGTGTCTCAACACATGCAATACATTGGAGTGATTAATCAATAGCAGCCAACCATAATCAAGCTCCTTAAGAACTTGTTCATTCCATTGATCAAACTCCCATAAAATACTGAGAAACTCCAATTCATATATGATTACACTTGTGCTTACATTTATACCATAAATCATTAAACTAAATATCGAATTAAACTATTTATTGAGAGGAGTTAGCTTCCCTAGGGAGGGATGTATCATAAATTGCCAAGTAATAATGGTTGATTGGAAATTATGAAAACAAATTTTAATGAATTTTAAATCGAACTTCGCTAAAAGAAAAATTAAACCGAACTAAATGACATTGTGTGATTTATATAACTACCCTCACCTAATAAGATAATAAGATAAGATTGATATGTATAAGCAAATATTTTTTACAATGTTAGCACTTCATATTATTGATGAGTCAAATTCTAACGAGTGTTATATCAACTGGGTTCATTTTATGTGTAGGTGTTCACCATGTTAGTCGTCTCAAGCTTCTCTGCATCTTTGGCTATAGCTCAGGTGGGAAAGAAAGGAAACAGTGATGCAGGTTGGCTACCAATATGTGATTCAGTCCCCAAATATTGTGATCAAGCGACAAGAGCTTTAATAGCTGGTTTCATTGCAATGATTATATACATAATTCTTCTGTTGCATTCCATTCATACTGTCATAGACCCTCTCCTCTTGAGAAAAAGTTGAGCAACTTTTTAGGGTCAGAGTGTTAGAACATCGAGAGTAGAGTTTGTGGTAGGTCATTAGTTGTTCAACCAACAGTTTCATTATGCTTCACATTAGTTTTACTTTTTACTTTTTTCTTTTTACTTCCCTTCTTTCTTGTAATATTTTCTTCGGCTGAAATGTGTTTTTCAATTTTCATCCTTTAAAATATCACAAATTTTCTATTCGGCCTCTTAATTTTTGGAGTCGCATAAGCTTTTCTATTTTGCCTCTTAATTTTTAAAGTCACGTAGACACTTTAAATTGTTAAGGTTTTGCGAGGAAAAATATTCTTAATAAACAATTAGTGAGATTGTGAGAATAATTGTTAACGATTAAGATATTTTTAAATAATAAGAGGATCAAATTAAACAATAAAAATAAATTAGAGAAACTAAGCCATTAAACCTTAATTTTATTATTTGTTGATGAATCAACAGCTACCTACTATCTCATTATTATTGTCGTTTGAGGCCACTTTTATTCGTATCATCACTAAACTCTAAAGTATTGGGTAGAAGACTATTTTAATCTGACATGTGTCTAAAAGAATTTCCAAGGGTTGTCCTCAGCTATAATTCAGGAGATGTAAATGTTAAATAAATAAAGATGCATACTATTTTTTATATTAAAAAATACAATCTAATCAAACAGTATAATAGTATGTATTATATAATATAATAAATATTTAATAAAGAAAAAGTCCTTTCTTCAAATAATAATTATTGAGAACGTACTCTTATCTTATTCTTGTTATAACAATATAAAGAATTTTATGATACTATCATTTAATTATAATTTATTATATATAATAAATTTATTAATTTTGTAATAATTATCTTTAAAATCATAAAAAATAATTTATAATTGATTAACATTATAAAATTCTTTAAAATGTTCAGTTGTGTATAAAAAATTAAAAATTAAGCTCATAAAAATAAAAAAAGTTATATATATATATATATATATATCAATAAACATTAAACATGTCTTATTTAATATTTATAAAATAAAATAAATGTTAATTTACTCATATATTATAAATTAAAACATATATTTCAGAAAATAAGTCTATCACTTTTCCTATTCACTTAATTATACATTCTTAATCTTAATTTTTTTTTCTCGTTTAAAAGTGTATTTCACATGTTACTTTTACAACTAACCAAAATAAGAATTTAATAGTCATGCACTGAGATGATGTCAAATATTTTTACACTATCATCTAATAATAATTTATTATTAATATAATTTTTAAAATAATTATTATAAAAGTTAACAAATTTATCATACATGGTGGATTGTGATTAAATAATAATATAAAAAAATGTACACTACCAATGTATAGTCATTTTTTCATAAATTATACTTATTTAATCATTTCAAATTACATTCCTTTTATCTTTATCTAAACACTTCTTCCATCTTATAATAAGTGTCACTTTAGTTTCTTTACACGAATCAAGAAAAAATAATAATTAAATGAAAGGATATAACATTCTTATAAAATTAAATTTATTATCATTATTTAATTGTAGTTTATATGGTTCACCATTAATATTATCATGGATATAAATAAAAATATAATTAATTTTATATCATCATTAATTAATATTTATCATTATTTATTTTTAGGAGTACTTGATCTTCTTATTTGTATATTCCTTTTAATCTATCTTGTATTCTTATTTTCTCGCTATCTCTAAATTCAATTTTAATATCACTTTAAAAAATCAACAATAATTAAAAATAATAGTGTAAAAAAATTAAATTATTTATTATAAAGTAAAATATAATTTATATATTTAGATATATTAGTTTATTAGAAATTTTATTATAGTATAATATGTTAAAAAATCATTTACTATGAATTTCAACTATATAAAAACAAAATTTATCTTATATAGTACACAGCCTGAATACTAATTATATGAAAATTGAAAAATTATTTAATATATTTTTTTCATAATAATATATATTTTTTCATTTTACTAACTAATTTTTTTATTTACTACTTGACAAATCTAAAATTTTGTTTTTTTACCTCTCATTAGTCTTGGTCCATTAAATAATAACATGACAAAATAATCGAGTATCACATTATTAGTTAAGTGATAATATAACAAACTAACAAAGTATTACATCATTACTTAACGGACTTAAAATAATGACAAATACCAAAAGTAAAAATTTGAAAATGTCAAATAGTAAAATAAAAAAAAAAAATATTTTTTAGGTAGTAAATTCAAAAAGTAGTATATTATAGATATGAAAAATATATTTAAGCCATTAATTTTAAAATGTTTAAAAATATTTAATAGAATATATTATTTTCATCTCTTTTTAGTTATTAATTTTTTAAAAAATATATTTATATTTAATTATTATTTTTAAAATTCAAGATAACAATAATTACACTTTTTTGTCATTATATCTTTATTTGTCATTTAATTTTTACTATGTACTTAACTCACACTTATGTATTTATTGTATAGTAGAAATGAAGAAGGGTGAAACAAAAAAGTCCACAACTATTTTATTTAAATCAATAAAATTTTATTGTATTTTTTTACACATAAATTTTAATGGATTTTTTGATTCAAAGGAGGGGAGAATTTTAACGAGGAGAGAGGGAGGTGAGGGATTTTGATAAGACATTAGTTCTTTTGGTCACAAATATAAGAAAAAACATGTCATGCTAACTAAAAAAAATTAGTTAACCACATTTAATTGCATTAATTTTCATTAAAAAATATTTTTTCTCAATTTACTTTTCATTGGAACTTGGTATCAAAAATATGAAAGAATCATTGAAGCTAACACCTTAATTAAGTGAAAGTTATATTAGAAATAATAGTATTAAATAAAGTAAAATTAGTTAAAATTTTCTTATATTTGAGACCAAGAAAAATATGTTCTTTTTTTCTTATATTTAAGACCAAAGGAAGTATGTTTGGTTGAAAGGAGGAGATTAGAGAAATTTTAATGGAGGGAAAGGGAGTAAGTCAATTTATTGTTTGGTTCACAAGGGTAGATGAGGAGTTTTAAAAATAAATTTATTTTTGTATCCTCACAATTTTAAAATTTAAAAACATAAATAGAGATATTTTAATCATTTCAATTTAAATGTTTTGAATCTCCTTTTCCTCCCCTCCAAATCCCCCAATATTGGAGGGAGCAAAATTTAGATGAGAGATTTTGCTCCCCTCCATTCCTCTCCCCTCTCCTCCTTAAAATTGAACAAAACAATCATAATTTAAAAAATCACTCCCTCCCCTTTCTTTAGACTTTTTTACCAAAAGGAGGTAAATATTTTTGTTATTTTCCAATCAAAGGTATGTTTTAAAAAATTATCCAAAATGAGGTAAGTCGTAATAGGTGTTATGATTTCTAAATTAGAAGTTGTAATATTTTTTTTAACTAAAGTCGTAAAACCTTTTTTTTATGGTTTACGACTTTGTAGTTGTAAACCACTTTTTTGTTTTTTTTAAATGTTTAAGTTTTTTTTTCAAATTTATAATTTTTTACAGGTTTTGTTCTTTCTTTTTTAAAGTTTTTAAAAAATTATTTAAATGTATAATAAATAATATTAACTTGACTTATTATTAGTATATTTTTATGGTTTTATTTTAATATTTTATTATTTAAAACATGTTATATATATTTTTACGAAGTCGAGAAGAAACAAACGTCTTCGAAGTCGTGCTCCTTCCTACGACTTCAATTCATTGTTGGGGATCAATAGTCAAGATTGAAGCATCAAAGAGTGGATGGCACAACTGAATTATTGAAGTCGTGGAAGATCACACGACTTCACTATTCATTTTGTTATTTTATATATATCCATATATTGATGGCATGTTGTTAGTGTATATGTGTTCTTACAATTATGTTTTACTAATTAGTGTTAGTTATCATTAATTTAGGATTTAGTTAGATAAATTATTATACATGTTAAATTACTTTTGTTTAGTTATTATTTTATGTTTTACTAATTAGTGTTTAGTTATTATTAATTTAGGGTTTACTTACATAAATTATTATTATTTTATGTAATTTTTTAATTTTCATTTATTAGTTTGCAGCTGCTTGGTTTGCTGTTTTCGGCTATGTTCATTGTTAGTTTAACAAATATGTAATTTTCATTTAAATATAATCAATTTTTAAATTAAAGTGTTTCAAATTTTTAATATCTCCTTTCAATTTTATTGTGTATTTTTATTAATAGATTATCTAAATTTTAAATAAACAAAACATTTAAATTAAGACAATATTAAAAATATATAACATGTTTTAAATATTAAAACATTTAAAATAAATTAATAAATGTATCAAATA
>NC_038248.2:11059187-11060285 GCF_000004515.6 Glycine max
ATGTTGTAAAATATTTAATAGAATATATTATTTTCATCTCTTTTTAGTTATTAATTTTTTAAGAAAGATATTTATATTTAATTATTATTTTTAAAATTCAAGATAACAATAATTACACTTTTTTGTCATTATATCTTTATTTGTCATTTAATTTTTACTATGTACTTAACTCACACTTATGTATTTATTGTATAGTAGAAATGAAGAAGGGTGAAACAAAAAAGTCCACAACTATATTATTTAAATCAATAAAATTTTATTGTATTTTTTTACACATAAATTTTAATGGATTTTTTGATTCAAAGGAGGGGAGAATTTTAACGAGGAGAGAGGGAGGTGAGGGATTTTGATAAGACATTAGTTCTTTTGGTCACAAATATAAGAAAAAACATGTCATGCTAACTAAAAAAAATTAGTTAACCACATTTAATTGCATTAATTTTCATTAAAAAATATTTTTTCTCAATTTACTTTTCATTGGAACTTGGTATCAAAAATATGAAAGAATCATTGAAGCTAACACCTTAATTAAGTGAAAGTTATATTAGAAATAATAGTATTAAATAAAGTAAAATTAGTTAAAATTTTCTTATATTTGAGACCAAGAAAAATATGTTCTTTTTTTCTTATATTTAAGACCAAAGGAAGTATGTTTGGTTGAAAGGAGGAGATTAGAGAAATTTTAATGGAGGGAAAGGGAGTAAGTCAATTTATTGTTTGGTTCACAAGGGTAGATGAGGAGTTTTAAAAATAAATTTATTTTTGTATCCTCACAATTTTAAAATTTAAAAACATAAATAGAGATATTTTAATCATTTCAATTTAAATGTTTTGAATCTCCTTTTCCTCCCCTCCAAATCCCCCAATATTGGAGGGAGCAAAATTTAGATGAGAGATTTTGCTCCCCTCCATTCCTCTCCCCTCTCCTCCTTAAAATTGAACAAAACAATCATAATTTAAAAAATCACTCCCTCCCCTTTCTTTAGACTTTTTTACCAAAAGGAGGTAAATATTTTTGTTATTTTCCAATCAAAGGTATGTTTTAAAAAATTATCCAAAATGAGGTAAGTCGTAATAGGTGTTATGATTTCTAAATTA
>NC_038248.2:11669862-11693899 GCF_000004515.6 Glycine max
TATATTTGAATATTTTTAACCTAAAATTAAGTTAGAAATAAAACTTAATATAAAATTTTAAATTTAACGTAGAATTTATCCAAAGTTATTTTAACTCAAATTAATTTTAAACTCAAAATCAAATATAAATTCTTCTTCAAGTTGAAACTAAATATTTAAAAATTTGTCTAAAATAAATTTTAAACTCAAAATCAATTAACCAATGTCAAACCAAATACACATGATATCTCAAAGCAAGAGCTAGAGAATATGATCTTTGTTAAAAATAACACCAATGAAATAATTCCTCCCAAGAAAGCCAAGAGCTAGAGAATATGATCTTTGTTAAAAATAAATCACCCAAGTTGGTGTGTGAATAGTTGGTATCTTAAATTTCTCCTTGAAAATGTATGGTATAGGGGAGTCATTTTAATCTTCAAGAATTTAAATTTTTCCGTTAGTCTTAACTTCATAAAAAGGAATTTTTTTTCAACTTATTTTTTATATCATTTTATACATACACACAAAAAGATTAAAGTGAATGCTATTTAAAAAAAGTTTGTAAAAACAAAGAAACTTTTAACTGTTTTCTTCCTCAACTTCTATGGAGGATAATGTTAAGCTGATTGAGGATTTTGGGAAAAGGAAGTGAAGGTGGTCATTTGGGAATACGGCAATGCAAAATGTCTAGGGTCGGATAAGTATAATTTCAAATTTATAAATTTTTTTTGGCATGTGTTGATATTCTTGAGTTTTTAAGAGATTCACATGCCTCTGACAAATTTCTAAGAGGAGCATATGCTTCCTTCATTGCTTTAGTCCCCAAAAGTGAAGAGTCACAAGGATGGGATTACTATAGACCCATTTCTTTAGTTGGATATATGTCCAAAATTATTGGCTAGGAGGCTACAAGGAGTACTTCATGCTGTGATTGATAAAAGACAAAGTGCTTTCTTGGAGGAAGAAATCTTTTACATAGTGTCTTGATAGCAAATGAAATTGTGGATGAAAGAGGAAAAAGAGGAAGTGTATGACTTTTAAAGTAGACTATGAAAAGACATATGATTCGGTATGTTGGAACTTTCTCTTTTACAGTTGAAAAGATTAGGCTTCAATAAGACTTGGATTATATGGATTCATGGTTGTCTTGTTTCAAGTTTGATCTCAATTCTTGTTAATGGTAGTCCTTCGAAGGAATTTATGTTGCAAATAAGGTTAAGACAAGGAGACTCGTTTGTTCCTTTTCTTTTCACTATTGTAGAGAAGGGGCTAACCGGTTTGATGAGGGAAGCGGTTGCTAAAAATCTCTATAGAGGACTAAAAGTGGGGGGTTAAAGAGGAAGAGATGAATTTATTGCAATATGTGGATGATATAATTTTTGTGGGAGAATTTAGTGTTTATAATGTGATAGTCCTCAAAAGTATGATGGGATCTTTTGAACTTGTATCCTGCTTGAAAGTGAATTTTCAGAAGAGTAAATTTGGGGGCTTTGGAGTGGCTAGGGATGTTGTAGAGAAATTTGCAAAATTCCTTAATTGTGTAAGTTTATCTACTCCTTTTGTGTACTTGGGGATCCCCATTGATACAAATCCGTGGAGGTTGGAGACTTGGGAATCAATCATCACCAAGTTCGTCAAAAAGCTTGCATCTTGGAAACACAAACATCTCTTGTTTACCAGACGAATTTCCTTGATTAACTCGATACTTTTTTCTCTTCCCATTTTCTCTTTATCTTATTTTAAAGTGTCAGAAACAATTTCTAGGAGGTTGGTGAGTATCCAAAGGAGGTTCTTGGGGGGAGGGGGAGGAAGAAAATATCTTGGGTAAGGTGGGAAAAAATTTGTTGTCCAAAGGAGAATGGAGGTCTTGGTGTCAAGGACTTATCTTTGTTCAATAGGGCTTTGCTTGCTAAATGGAGATGAAATTTATTACACAATAGAGGGGAATTATTGGAGAGAATTTTAGATTCAAAATACTCGGGGTGGCAAGGACTATGTGAGGAGGGTGTATCACAATATGAATTTATTTGTTGGAGAGATCTAAAAAAGGTGTGAGGAAGTGAGGAGGATAGGTGGTTTGATGATATGATGAAATGGAAAATTGGAAATGGTTTACATACTAGATTTTGGAAGTTTAAGTGGTGTGGGAATGAGATCTTGCAACACAAATTTCCTAGATTGTTCCTTAACGTGGAACAAAAAAAATGTTTGTGTAGACAAGGTGGGTAGTTTGGCTGGAAGGGTTGGGTTTCGGATCTTAGGTGGAGGAGGGGTTAGTTTGAGTGGGAGAAGCATTTAATTGAAGAATTCTTTGTGTTGATTAATGATGCTAATATTGAGGGGTTTTGGGAAAGATCATTGGATTTGGACCCTGGACCCATTAAATTCTTTCACGGTTAAATTCACTTATTTTGCTATACACAATTTGGAGGTGGGATCTCATAAGGTGGACATATTCAAGCAATTATGGCAAATTAAAATCCCAAATAAGATTTTGTTTATTATTTGGAGAGTCTTGCATAATTGATTACCTATAAAAATTAACCTTTACAAGAGACAAATCCAACTTTTAGATGATAGCCTTACTTGTGGTTGGTGTAACCAATGTGCGGGGCTATTGATCATTTTCAACAAATTTCTCATGGACAACAAGGTACAAAACCAAACATATGCTAGGTAGTAGGGTGGAGCTCCATTGTTTGGAATTTGTGGCAACAAAGAAACAAAATGAGTTTTTAGGAACAAGATTTGGAAGGGGAGAAACTTTGGCATAAAATTCTTTGAGATATGGTCATGACTTAAAGCATATCAAAGTGACTTTGACATATACTTTCAACAATGGCATTTTGATCTAGGGATTTCCTTAGCAATCCGGTGAGAAGTGTGTTGGGTTATTCTACTCTTAGAGCTTGTATCTTATCATATGCACATCTTAACTGTATAGACCAAGCTACATTTTCTAAGTAGCGAAATAATTTTACTTGCTATGCCAACACGTTATTGGAGATGTTGGGTAGTTTCTTTAAGCTTCCTTGTATTTAAGCTTTGTGGGATGCCCTTATAATGGTTTGTAATACTTTTGGCACCCCTGGTGCAATGCTTATAATATATATACTTATTACTGATTAAAAAAAACTATTTTCTTCTTGTTTGATTCCCCCTTTTTTTCGTGTCATTAATTATATTTATTATTTTTTTCTACTTCTTCCAAAGATTTATACACTCTCATGTAATGTGAAATAAAAAAAAGAGTAAATAGCCACTTTTGTATTTAAATGTGTAATTCACTGAAAAATGCATTCTTGAAAGATAAAAATACAAAATTTAGTCTCCAAAAGTGTAAAAAGTGCGACAAATATATTCGACCGTTAACTTTCATCTGTTACGGTTAATAAAATAACCTACGTGACACAGAGGGACGAATTTGTCACTGAAATGATTGTCAACGTGGTCATTTCTAATTGTCAGTATATGGACATATTTGTCATATAATATATTTTTGACTTTTTGTCTTCCCACTCCGTTGACAAATGTGTTTCTAAAAGATGAAAATACAAAATTTAGTCCCCGAAAGTGTAAAAAGTGCAACAAATATATCCGGATGTTAATAATAGATTGTGGTTAATTATTATAATTTTGAAAAATTTATAATTATTGCGACAAGATTTTGGGAGAGCTATACCGCACCGGTAAGTGTCTTTTCCGTTATATAATTTTTAAACTTCATCAATGGTTGAAACATACATAAAATATTACCAATGGAAGTGAATTTTTATTGCTTTGACGAATTCTTCGTACTTTTCTTCAACTACAAAAAAAATCAATCCTTTAGTTGCTAACTCTTGAATAAATGCTATTAACACAACAAAAAAAATTACTGTAAAAAACAATAAGAAAATCATTATTTCTGTTTAATCAAACACTAGTTATTTAATTATTTTTTTATAAATTTTCATAATAAAATATGAATGTCTATTACTATATGCAATGACATCAAATTACAAATTATAATAAAAATTTGTTGATTTTTAATTATTTTTTAAATCATACATAATTATTTTTTTATTGATTGATCATTTAAAAAATCACAACCTTAAAAAAATCATTTCAAAAGAGGTGAATATTTTTTACAAATTAAAAGTGTCATTGCAATTACAATTTTTCCTAAAAATTATTCATGGATCTAATTTAACTATAATGTTTTACAATAAATATTTTTTTTACTTGAACCTTTCATCAAGCATAAGAGTGTAAAAAAATTATTTATAATTTGTAAAACGAGTATTCTTTTTTCAATAAGTATTCTAATTTAACTATAATATTTTACAATAAGTATTTTTTTTTGCTTGAACCTTTCATGGAGCATGAGAGTGTAAAAAAATTATTTATAGTTTATGAAACGAGTATTCTTTTTTCTTTTAGACTCAATTTAATTTACGAGTTTGTTAAAAAAATTTGTCCCAATCATTATAAATTTTTTCAAATTATAATAGTTAGTCACAATCTATTATTCACGTTTGGATATATTTATCATACTTTTTACATTTTCGGAAACTAAATTTTGTATTTTCATCTTTCATGGATGCATTTGCCAGCGGGTGAGAAGATGAAAAGTCAAAAAATATTATATGACAAATATGTTCTTATACTGACAATTAGAAATGACTACATTGACAATTATTTCACTGATAAATTTTTTCCTCTGTGTCACATATGCTTATTTTATTAATGGTGACCGCCGAACGTTAACTCTCAGATAATTTTGTATTTTCATCCTTCAAGTATGCAATTATCAACAATTTCAAAGAAAAGAATGTTTATTTACCTAAAAAAAATTCAATTATTAACTCTGCCCACAGGAAAGGAAAAGGCGCTCTTACAGCAAAATCTTTGTATTCTAATACACATTTGATTTACCACTGGCAAGTATAGTTTAGGCGAGTATTTATAAATTTAGTTTTAAATGATCCTTATTTTACAAAATGGATTTTAATTAGAACTGAGTTTGAGATGTTTTACACTTAAAACTTTTTATTTCAAAACTTGAAATGTTTACTAAATACATTTTTTTTTACTCAAGTGTACTTCTAATCGTAACTTGATTTTAGTTAAACATAACAAATAAAAAATTTAACTCGGTTGAATATGATTTATAAATTATTGTAAATTTTTTAATAACTATATTCAATTCGATACAAAAAGTTCAAAACAACTAAATATAAGTTTGAGTGTGTCTCTAACTGTAAGCCAAGCATAGACCTACATCATTCTGACTTGAAGGATTGGTCGTCTTTTATGGATAAGTTATAAGCATTTATAAAAGATGGGTTCGTCTGCTTGACCTTGGATTTAAAATTTTAGATAACTTCCTTTTTAGTAAATAAAATAAATTGAGGTACTGAAAAATTTTCAGATTTATATTGCTTGAGTTGTATAGAGTTGAAGTGTAGCAATGAGTATGTCATGAATTTTAGAGATGAGAATAGGTAGGATTTGAGAAGGTTATTCTAGTATTCGTCTTTATACTTACATTAAAAAATAATATTCATACTTATTCTATACCGGTATGGATAATAATTTTATTTCTCATTCTTGTACATATTTATATATTTATATCTACACCTGTAACTCATGTTCGTGTAAGGTTAATAATAATAAGTAAATGAAAAATTAATTTTTCGCTTGATATCTTATGGATAACCATTGGATCAAGATATATTTTACCATTTCTAGATACTGCGCATTGAGGGTGGCCACTGAAGTCAATTTGAGTAATATAAAAAGATGCAGGGGTTGCACGTTGGATCGAATTCATTTTGAGATAATATTTTTTTAAAATAATTTATTAAATTTATACTAATTTTATTTGAAATTTATTTTTATATTTTTTTAAAATTGAAAAAATAGCATAATAGAAAATTAATGTTTAACGTTAATTAAAAAAAATTATACATAGAACTCAAAGAAATAGGATTTATAACTTAAACATCCTACTCAATCATTGAAACCCCATTGATTTAGGTAAATTATATAAAAAAAACTAAGATAATTAAGTTTTGCCTTTTTAATTTTAATATTTGAGAAATTATAGAAAAAAATTTCTTTTATCTTTTATGGAGTATTTGGATTATAAGTGAAGTAGAGAGGAAATAAATATGAAAAAAAAAAGATAGAAACAGCAGAGAAATAAAGTAGAAAATGTGTTGTGTGAATGAATAGAAATAAAAATACATAATTTTCTTGCCTTGTTTGGATGAGCAAAAAAGGTCGTGGAAGAAATAAATAAATTGTATGAAAAATATTTTATATTAATTAAAAATAAATTAACCCTTCCCAAAAAAATATTTTATTTCATTATTTTTTCTTAACATAAATTTATTTATTATCTTTTTAATTTTTTTTATATAAATATTTAATATTTTAAGAAATTAAAAGTGAGAGAGATCATCTCCTCTCATATCATGCCAATGGGAGGCAATTTATTTTACGTGTCACAAAAAAATTATATTTTTTTTCTTATTTCACCTCCCAAACATATCATGGAATTTTGATATTTCTGTCTTGTCTCTCTCATTTCTAATTTTCTTTTCTTTATTTTCATAAAAAAACAAACAGATAGTTAGAGTTTCTAAAATGATCTTAAATATTATCGTTATAATAAAAATATTTGATAAGAGTATTTTATCATTCCTTTATACTAAATTTGATGAGAAGTGGAGCAATTTTAATTATGTCAATTATTTTTCTTATATTTTAGTATTTTATTTGCTTGTTCAATTATGTTAAAATAAAATATTAATAAATAAAATTAATATTTAAAATCTATTGATTTCCTTCAGTCTGCACCTCGACTTTAGTTTAATGAGTGGGAACGTGTCAATATAATACAGTTGCGAAACGTGGCCTCATAACAAACAATCTTATAATAGAATCAATCTACCTTATCAATCACTGAGCAGTGATTTTTTATTTATTTATTAAAATCACCATTTTGATCCATTCCGAACCATGTGGCTGCTCTTGATTGACTCAATTGCAATTCATATCAATCATGCATGATTCCATGATGCAAGTTACAACCACCTCTGGGTAATAATTCAATAAAAATTTCCCCTTTCTCAATATAAAATTCTCTCTCACCTACCCAACAGTTCCCTTCTCTGTACATATTCATCACAATGTATGTATCATTTTAGTTTCCTTAAATCAAAACTAAAAAGAAAATGTATTTAACCTCATGGCAAATATTATCACATAAAAAATTGAAGTTTTTTTTATATATATAAAATACAAATATCTTTCAAAAAACAATATATATTTGTTTGAGTGAGATAAATTTTGAATATTCATTATATATTTCCAGAACTTGAAATAATTAAAAATGATTAAGTAAGAATAATATCGTGTGAATTAATTTACATGTTTAATAATATGTACCAATTAAAGTTGATCTTATTCTCTTATTATCAACCTTAATTGTTACTTCATATGACTTAGTAAAACATATGATGACACATATTTTCCTTCCTTGTTTGTCATGAATCTTTATTTTTCCATTGAACAAATGGGAACAAAGATCAAGTTGATACTAGGAACATTGGTAAATGATGTGAAACAGAAGAGATAGGAACAACTTGAAGAAAAGAAAGATCACGTCGGCAAGAACGCGTTGTTGTCAAAGAACGTGGGCTACAAGAAAAAAGTTGCGGGCAAGTCACGTGCTCAAAAGTCAAAGTTCCCTTATTTATACCCCATATCCTCATTTTCTCTGTCTCTCTAAGTAAAATCTTAAATTTCTGAACATTGAACAACTCTTCACACAACAAAACTTTTTTCTGGCATTGTAGCATCATGACTGGCAGAGAAATCCTCCATATGATGAAGGTAAGTAGAAAAAGAAAACAAAAACCTGAATTCTTTTATGCAAATTAATCTAGCATGCCAAATTAATTTACATGTTTGTGAACTAATCTAGTTTAGTTTATTCATCGGTAAGTTTTGCATATGCAACTTCTTGCAATATTATGGAGTTATCTTGAGGTTTCTTGATTTGGATGCAAGAAAATACAACTTGTTTGTTCTTTCAACTAGTTTTCTGAACAGTGCTTGATATGCTATGATTTTTTTTCAATGTCTTTTTTCTTGCTTAGAAAGTATATATACAATTTACAAAGATTTTATGCGATAAGGTAGATTGGAAAATTTACAACGCATTGCACAAATATGTGGAAATTCATTTGGAGTGCGCTTAGTAGCATCTAAAACTGATAATTGCAGACCATTTTCCTGTGCTCGTATTAAGATATTGGTGTGCTGAGTTTTCAATTGGGAAACAAACCATTAACTTTGTTTCTGATTCGTATTCTAGCTCAAATGCTTGACATGACAGTGTACAATATGGCAGTTCAATTACTTTCCATTTTAATTAAAATTAGAACTCTACATTTTTATTTTTATTTATTTTCAAGAAAAAATCGTTTTCAAACATGTTATTAGTTAGTTTCAAGGTCAAGCTTCCGAAGATTTACTTTGATCATCATGTGTCTAGGTGAAAGCAGGGTTTGGAACACCAGACACAGGGAATGGAAAAGGCAAAATATCAAAACACATTACACATGGCTTTCACTTGATGAAGGGCAAATCAGCGCATCCTATGGAAGATTATTTAGTTTCAGAATTTAAGCAAGAAAAGGACAGAGAATTAGGCTTGTTTGCAATATTTGATGGCCACTTAGGCCATGATGTAGCAAGCTATTTGCAGAACCACCTTTTCCAAAACATCTTGCAACAGGTAAGGTTACTTTCATATTTCATATATAATTTCGTGTTTGGTCCCATTTTCATGAAAATTGTAATGGACAAAATTGAGATACACTTCTTTAGATGTTGCCATGTTGGCCTTGTCTTCGATCAGAATTGAAGTTTCAGCATAATAATCCGCAAAATGCATATCTTTATTACGCATACGCATATTACTGAGGTGAAACTTCAATTTTGATAAGAGAACAACACTAACAGAATCTAAGGATCTGTATCTAAGTGTTGTCAAATAGTTATTTGGTAGACCTCCCCACTGTTTGATAAGTAACGCTTTTCACACCATCTAATAATGATACACTTCTTCTAAACCGGCTTCAAGTGATTCTTCTTTGACTCATTTTTATGTTTGGTGCAAGCAGCATGACTTTTGGACTGAGACAGAAAGCGCAGTGAAAAAAGCTTACGTTGAAACAGATGAGAAAATATTGGAACAAGAACTTGTGTTGGGGCGAGGAGGGTCAACAGCTGTGACTGCAATACTTATTGATGGTCAGAAGCTTGTAGTAGCAAATGTTGGTGACTCAAGAGCTATTATCTGTGAGAATGGAAAGGCAAGACAACTATCAGTGGATCATGAACCAAGCAAGGAAAAAAAATCGATTGAGAGGCGTGGGGGTTTTGTATCAAACATTCCAGGTAGATAGCTTTTTGATGTTGTTATAACACAGTTTTTTATAAACAACATATTTTCATCTGTGCAAACAACATATTTAAGCACTTTTTCAATAAACTCTCCTTAAATGGTCACTTATTTCTTAGTTTTCCTGTGAAGTTTACATGTCATTTTGATAAGTTTAAATATGCTCTTCCAAATGTTCCTTTAGTCTTGAGAATCATTTGATTTTCAGAGTTTCTACAACTCTTAGAAAAACTTGCTTTGCAAGTATGCTATAATCTATACATTCATTTTGGTTTCAAATAGAATTGCATTAGAAATTATGATGAAAAGTTGGTAATCTGAATTTCTGATTCCTGCAGGAGATGTCCCTCGAGTAGATGGACAGCTGGCAGTAGCAAGGGCTTTTGGTGACAGGAGCCTGAAGATGCATCTTAGTTCAGAACCTGATGTGATTGTACAGGAAGTAGATCAACATACAGAGTTTCTTATTCTGGCTAGTGATGGAATATGGAAGGTTAACTTCTTTTGAAAAAAATTCTTTGTTTATAAATAAGTTTTTATGGGAAATCGATCATAATCGGATTTCATTGGAAATCATGGTATGTGCTGTATTAGTGTCTTAAAAACCCTTGTTAGCATTTTCCCTGAAAAAGGGTTTTTGTTTTAAAATTTTCTTTTCTTAAAGTTTTATTTGGCCTAATAACTTCTTCTTTTACAGAGAAGAGAAGAGAAGCTCAAAGTAAACTTAATCGAACACTACCTTAATAAATCTAGGAGACACTACTAAATATAAAACTAGTAGGGAGGGTGGGGAATATAGCAATTTATCAAATCTCCATGATGGATTTTTGCATTTTCTACTTTTATTTAGTAATCCCCATATAACTAAGAATTTTTTTCCCATGATGTTTTCAGGTTATGTCAAACGAAGAAGCAGTGGAATCTATTAGACAAATAAAGGATGCTCAAGCTGCAGCAAAGCAATTGATTGAAGAGGCAGTTTGCAAGAAAAGTAAGGATGACATATCTTGCATAGTTGTGAGGTTCCAATGACATGTTTTTGGTTAAGCACAGGAATCCTTTCCGAAACCCAAGAATGAAGGCCCTGCTGGACATTTAGCTAGCACTGATTGCATGTATAAATGATTCAATAATAACTTTTGCTTTTTCAAGAGATTTTTTTTTTTAAACTGTTTGCATCTTAATGAGTAGTTGTTACCGCCACAATTTCCATGTATAAGTGTATCTTCTCACCTGTTGAATGGTAGATGAGAGAATTAAATAGAATAATCATGGCTTTAATGTGTTTTTTCCAGTATGTCAGAGCTTTTTTAGTTTTTTTTTTCATGTAAGTTTATTTTTTTTTATTTTTGTTTTCTGTAAGATATTTTTTTATATTTTTAGTTCCTATAAATTTGTGTTTTTTTAAAAAAATTAAAATTTTAAAAAGATTAAAATTGAAAAAACAGAAAATTATAGAAACTAAAAATAAAAATAAAAACTTAAGGAACCAAAATTGGAAAAACGTCAACTATCAAAAGCTAAAATTAAAAAAATAAACCTACAAATATTAAAAATAAAAAATAATAACTTACACATACCAAAAACATATTTAAGCAAATAATCATTTTTAAATACTTTAATTTTTAACTACATAATTAATTCTACTTTTTTCTTATTATATCCTATCACACACACATATTTCTTCCTTTAATTTCTCTTACCAAGTGTCACTTTAAGTGTCTAAAAATATTTTTATTTTAATATTACGTTTTTTTCTCATATACATAGACTTTTGGGATTGAATCCAAAATAATCAAGGAATATAAGTCCCTCTCGCTCGGGGAACATATGTTGACGGATTTATTTTCCATCTTTTATTGGTATCACTCGTTTATTTATATCATATCTTTATTTTAGTTTTTTTATTTTGACCAGTATAGTTATAGATTATATTTTTTGGTGAATCAGTATAGGTCTACATAATGCAAAGTAACGTGTTATTTTATCATTTTGTATTAAATAATTCATACTATAAGCCATTTTTATTTATTTTGACCACTGAACTAAAAAAATTTAGTCCAATACTAAACTTGGCAATTATACCAATATTCAATAACAAAAGTTGATCGTAGCTCACCCTTAATATGTATCTGTAGTACTAAAATTAGTAAACAAATATATATTTCATCAATAAATTTTAATTTTTAGCTTATGGCATATTAGTTTAAGAAAATTAATTAAATAGCTGAAATCAAGAAGAATATCAATTTTAAAAATAAAATGTGTGATGTGAAAAAAGTTGGGTTGAGTAAGATAAGGTTTATTATTATATTGTAGTTATAAGTAAAACTTGACTTAAATTTTTTAAGTAAATCTTTGAGTTTGAATCTGATGATAAAAAAATAATTGAAAGAGAAATCCCATTAAAAAAGTTAACAATGACATGGTATATGCATCTAAACATGTCATGCTATATGTAATCTCGAAGAGATCACTAATGTGGTATGTTTACATGTATATTACTGTTATCGGTAAATAGTTATAAAGATAGTTAAAAAAAATGATGAGATCAAATTTAATAATTATTTTTTAAGAACTAAGACATGCAAAAATTCACCATATTTACAAATGGGGTTATGTCAACATGGGTCTGGCACAATGGCAAAATGATTGGCAACTATTTGGGATACTATCATTTTTATTGGTATTTCCAGCACTTTTTAACATGTCAAAAATACCCATAAATAGCATGTTATGTTTTTCATTTCTAAAATGTCTATATTTTTATTTATTTTTTGTAAAACTTTAATCACTAGTGTTACTTGCTTCTATTAGTTTCCGTTAGTCTCTTTTTCCAATCATTTGTTATCTTTGATGGTGTACATGTATTATTTATAAATATACGATAATTTTTTTTAATAAAAACATATAGATTATCCTTTCATATGATTATATGGATTAATAATTATTCGTATGAGTCATAGAATTAACTTCTTCTACGTATGGTAAGTTTGGGTCTTTCATATGCTTCATATGACCTCACTATATATTGAGGAATAATTAAATAAGTAGTCAATTTTTAAATAACATAATCAGTATTTTTCTTATTTTAATATAACATGGTTTCTTTTTCCCTATTCAGTATAAATAATTGTTAAGATTTCGTTAGCAGTATGGAATTAAGAGATAACCCTTATCCTAATTTCTTTTATTAAATTTTTTCTCTGAATGTATAGAAAAAAAACTTGTGACAAGATTTTGTTGAAAAAGTATAAGATTTTACTGAACAAGATTCTGCTTCAATACCTTATTTTGATGACATACTATTAACTTCTGTCATAAAAGAAAGCATAGCCATGTGTGTGCCATACTTGTGACTTGTGAGGCATAATGATATCCTATTTTTAATTTAGTAAAGATTGTCATTGCACACCTGATTTTCAGTTATTACTAGAATTGAGTTACAGAACAGCGTAGCCAGTATAATTCTTATATTTTGAAATTCCTATTATAAAGGTTCAATTACTTCCCTTCTTAAACTTAAACCATTCTTATTATTTTTTATTATGTGAGAATAGTTACTCAACCAATTAAGATAAATATCTTTATTAAACCATCCTTATTATTTTGTAAAGAAGATAATGGGACAGTTTGCTTAAAATTAAAAAAAAAAAGTGTTTTCCAAAAAACACAATTTTCTTTAAAATAGATAAGATTTGCTTTTATTTTTTAAAAAAAGATTATTTTTAAGAAAAATTAAACAAACACACCAAAACACATAAAATTACTTACTTTATTAAAAAATATTTTTTAATAAATAAGTTTAAATAAACAGACTCGATCAGTTTTTTAAAACTTAAAAAAATCAAGATAAGCACTTTTAAAAAAAATATTTTTTTAATAAGAGATAAAATTTACTTCTTAAAATAAATAGAAAATTATTTTTTAAGTATAAGAAATTTAAACAAATACACTAAGAGCATGTTTGTTTTTCAGTTACAAACGGACGTTTGGAGCAAAACAAAGTGTGCAAAAAGTATCTGGACCCTTCCTTTTAATCTGCAAAGCTGAGTTTGTATACCATTATATTTACTTTGGAATTCATGTATCACATTTTAAACTAAAATTCAAACGTGCCCTAATTAAGAAAATAGAAAGTTGCTTATTTTATTAAATTAGGCATTTTTTTCAAAAAAAAAATTTAAGAGTAATTAGTATATAGTGTTATTTAAAAAGAAATTTTTTATTCAATAAAGTTTTATCATGTATAACAAACTTATTGACTTTTATATATTTTTTAATAAAAAAACTAGTTGAATTTTATATTAATTATAGTTTTTACCAATTAATTATATTAAATATCATTATTATAATTAATTAATACAAAAAATATATTTTGACCATACATAGATGGTAAACATTTTTCTTTTTCTTAGACTCATAAGTAACTATTCCTTTATAATATCATTATTGTTGGATTGAGTGGTCTCACAATAATTAAGAAGGGGGTTGAATTAATTATTCCTAAACCTTTACTAATTAAAAAATTACTCTTCTAAGACTTTTACTAAGTTGTTAATAGAATGAGGAGTAGAAGAGAAACTTAACAGAAAGTAAAAGCGAAAATTAAAATGCACAGCGGAAAGTAAAAGAGCAGGGAAGAAGGAAACAAACACATAAGAGTTTTTATACTGGTTCGGTAACAACCCATGCCTACATCCAGTCCCCAAGCGACCTGCGGTCCTTGAGATTTCTTTCAACCTTGTAAAAATCCTTTTACAAGCAAAGATCCACAGGGGATGTACCCTCCCTTGTTCTCTTTGAAACCCTAGTGGATGTACCCTCCACTAGAACTGATCCACAAGAGATGTATCATCTCTTGTTCTTAGTCAAACCCGAGTAGATGTACCCTCTACTTGTACCACAAAGGATGTATCCTCCACTGTGTTAAGACAAAGATCGCAGGCGGTTAATCCTTTGAAAAGTTTCGTTTTGAATAAAAAGAATTCTCAGACTGTGTCGTTTTGAATTCTTTGACAAGGAGAAGAGAGACACAAAAGAATTCAGGCGATTAGTCATTTGTTCTTTTGGAAAAGGGAGAAGAGAGACACAAAAAGAATTGAGGCGATTAGTCCTTGGCGAATTTTTTTTGGCAAAGGGAGAAGAGAATGAAAAGATGAATAGCACAAGTTTTCAAGGTTTGGAAAACCAAAAAACTTAAGAAAGCTTTTGGTACAAAGAAGAAGAAGAAGTTCAAAGAGATTCAAGGCTTGTAAAGGATTGTTAGAGATTGATTGGAAAAGTATTCAAGATTGAAAGAATGAATTAATAAGTGTATTGAAAAGCAAATCAAAGTCTTGCTTTTATAGACTCTTCTGGTCAAGACAACCATTTAGAAGAATTATAACTTTTAGAAAAACTTAAAACCAATTTGAAAAAGTCAAAAACCTTTTGAAGAGTTACATCTTTTGATTTATTCAGAAACAAACACTGGTCATCGATTACCAAATCAGTGTAATCGATTACACAAAACTTTTATGTGAAAGGATGTGACTCTTCACATTTGAATTTGAATTTCAATGTTCAAAGGCACTGATAATCGATTACCAAAACATTGTAATCGATTACAGCTTTTTGAAATTAATTGAAATGTTGTAAATTCAATTTGAAAACCTTTTCAAAACCATTTTGCTACTGGTAATCGATTACAACAATCTCGTAATCGATTACTAGAGAGTAAAAACTCTTTGGTAAACATGTTTTGAGAAAAATCATGTGCTACTCAATTTTTGAGAAAAACTTTTCATACTTATCTTGATTAAGCCTTCTCTTGATTCTTGAATCTTGATCGTGGTTCTTGAGATCTTGAACCTTGAATCTTGATTCTTGACTCTAAACTTTTTTCTTGAGTTTTGAATTCTTCTTGATTCTTATCTTGAACTCTTGAATTGTTCTTGATTCACTTGAGTTCTTCTTTAATTGATCTTTGAGCTTTTTGTCATCACCTTTGTCATTATCTTTTGTTATCATCATTGTTATCATCATTGTTATCATCAAAACACCTTTGAATCACCTTTGATTCACCATGAAGCTTTGCTTCTACAATTATTTGTTTTTAAAAAAAAAACAATTTTCTTTAAAATAGATAAGATTTGCTTTTTAAAAAAGCAATAGATTATTTTAAGCAAAATTAAACAAACACACAAAAACACCAGGAAATTACTTACTTTATTAAAATATTATTTATTTAATAAATAAGTTTAAATAAACAAACTTGGACAGTTTGTTTAAACTTTTAAAAAAGAAATTTTAAAATAAGAAATTTTAAAAAAAATTTAATAAGAGATAAACATAAGTTTGGAGCAAAATAAAGTGTGCAAAAGTATATAGGCTCTTCCTTTTAATTTGCAAAACTGAATTTATATATTATTAGATTTACTTCAAAATTCATGTATCACATTTTAAACTGAAACCAAACATGCACTAATTAAAAAAAAGTTACTTATTTTATTAAATTAGACATTTTTCAACAAATATTTTTAAAAAATGATAAGTATACAGTGATATTTAAAAAAATCAATTTTTTATTTAATAAAAATATATCATGTATAATAAACTTATTAAATTTTATATATTTTTAATATAAAAAACTTGTTCACTTTTGTATTAATTATATTTTTTTGCCTATTAATTATATTAAAACTATCATTCTTATAATTAATTAATATAAAAATATATTTTGACAATACATATATATAGTAAACTTTTTTTTCCCCTTAGAGTCATAAGTAACTATTCCTTTGTAATATTATTATTTGTTTTGAAATGACAAGAAAGGAAAGCAATCCCCAAACATTCCATAAAAGATTTTGACTAGGGACATCAATTTCAATTTTATTTTTTCATAAACATATCTTAAAAGTCAAAAGGGATACATGAAAAAGGATAAGGTAAATTAAATGCAATCAAACTATGTGAAAATGAAACTAACTTTTGGCCATCTAGTCAAATCAAAGTAATTCCCTGTGTGAAGGCTCACCCCTTATGGTACACCCCACACATGATCTAGAATTTTCTTCATGCATCCACGTGTGATGATGCCAACACAACCCAAATCAAAAGTAAAATCCAAAACTTTGCATAGCATATAGCATCATACCAACTTTGTAGCATAGTTACACATAGCCAAAACTGATGACTGCAACGAATTGTCAAACTGCCACATACCCTCTTTTGCATGGTGACACCAAATGCTATGCAGCCACGCCCATCCTATTCAGCTATCCCTATCACCTACATCTTCTCTCTCTCATCAACACCTTAACCTAACCACCCTATATAACTCACTCCTTATTCCCCTCTAACAATATCCAATCTTCACTCACTCTCTAATTTACTACAGAAAAAAAAAAAAGATGAGTAGTGTTTTTTCAGAACACAAATTCCAACTTCAACCCTCTCACCAACTTCTCTCCCTCAAGAAATCCCTGAGGGACATAGACATCCCAGTCCCACCAAGGAAGCTCCTCACCCGCCGCTCCGCCGCCGTCCACGACGTCTCCGGCGACATGTTTTCCGATGACACCCTCCGGCACAAGTACCTTCCCCACAATGGCTCCACCGACTCCTCCGACGATGACTCCGGCGACCCCTACGCCTCCGATCAATTCCGCATGTTTGAGTTCAAGGTCCGGCGCTGTACTCGCAGCCGGAGCCATGACTGGACAGACTGTCCATTTGTACATCCCGGCGAGAAGGCCCGCCGTCGGGACCCTCGCCGGTTTCATTACTCTGCAACAGTCTGTCCAGAGTTTCGCCGCGGTCAGTGTGACCGTGGCGATGCATGTGAGTTTTCTCATGGGGTGTTTGAGTGCTGGTTACACCCTTCTAGGTATAGAACCGAGGCTTGCAAGGATGGTAGGAATTGCAAGCGAAAAGTTTGCTTCTTTGCTCACACCCCTCGCCAACTCAGGGTTTTGCATTCCAATGAAAATAGCAACAAGAAAAAGTGCACCAATATGAGCCCTCATAACAACAACAACAACACCAACAATTGTTGTTTGGTTTGCCATTGCTCTTCTTCTACTCGTTCACCAACTTCAACCTTGTTCGGCATGTCTCATTTTTCTCCTCCATTGTCACCACCTTCTCCTTCTTCCCCTTCTAGGTTTGAGACCAACCATCATCATGGTGTTGTGAAATATAATAAGGATGTGCTCTCTGAGCTTATGTGTTCCATGGAGGGTTTGAATTTTGGTGAGGCTTCACTTTTGTCTGCTGCTTCTAAGCCTCACAACAATTTGTCTTCTTGGCTTGATGTTTCTGAGGATCACAATCAAAAACAGTTCAGTACTCTTTCACCAACCATCACTGCTTGTGGAAGCTTTTCCAACAACGGAAATGGGAGATTTTTGAGAGAAGAAAGTGGGGTTGTTGATGATGTTATTTCCCCAGATCTCGCATGGGTGAATGAATTACTGATGTAGATTATATGCATTTGAAGATGATGATGACAAAAAGTGGTTCGTGGTGGGAATTGTGATGAGGATTTACCAAGTGTAAATACATGTTGGAGCTAGCAACATATATTACATCCTTGGCTTCTTTTCTTATTATTGTTTTAAGAATTTTATTGCTTTCTGAATTTGTTTTAAGATTTGTCAAATTAAATTCTGTAATTTTTATGTCCATTAATTAGATTTGATCTTTTATTCCGAGGATTCTGTAGAAAGTGAAACTGATTCTTGGAATGGGATGTTGAATTTTTCTCTCTGTTTTGGATTTTTCGTTGGCTTTAATTAATTATCTTCTTGCTCCGTTAAGCTCATTATCTGTGTCGTGGAATAAAGGTTTAGATATTTTGTAATTCTGATGTGTTGTTGGTACTAAAGCAAATAATAAGCAAATTGTTACACATGGCAAGCATGCAATGTTTATCGTGACCAAATTTAAGATAATATTCCAAGAAATTTTATTAATAATATTCCAAGAAATTTTATTATATGCGATGCTGTATTTCTTTACTTGATTTTGGGGGCTAATGGAGTATTGTTTTAACACTTAACACACTCTTCACCCAGATAATGATTTTTCGTGAATCACGAGGTGGGCACCCAAATTAATTATTAAGGGAAATAATTTTCATTAATAAATAAATAAATTATACACAATTTTGCTCTGTCCGTTGCATTATTTTTATTTTACATTTTTCTGTTTTATATAACTTTTGTAGCATTCTCTTTCTTTTTCTGTACATTTACACTAGTTATTTTAGATGTCTTTTTTCTTTTCTTTTTGTGTCTTATTTTACTAAATAAAATTTCCTCAACTATTATAAAAGAAAATGATTTAAAAATGAAATTCAGGACACTCAACGAGTAGAACAAAAACCTTTATTGCTGCAAATAAAATGTTGGGACATAGTCTTATATTAGCTTTTATTTTAGTGAATAGTGTTGTTTTTACTTAAATTTTTATAATATTTCTCTTTTTTTCACATCACATTTTATTTTATAATTGCTTTCTTCTTTTTCCTTCTATCGTAAGTCAGATTACTCATCTTATATATTTTACACTTTTTGCCCCTTCTCTTTTGTAGAAAGTGTAACTGTACGTGAAAGAATGTTGCTTAGGATTTTTAAGTAAAATTTTCTTAAGTTTCGTTTTTAAAAAAAATACTTTATATCTTATTTTGATTTTATATTTTATATTTTAAAAAGAAAAACTAAAATGCATAAAGAGGAAGAAGGGTTATCGGTTTAAATGTATTTAGAGTCGTATTTAAATCTGATTTTGATTTTTATATTTTAAATTTTTAGATTTAATTTGTGCAGTTCTATAAATTTAGATTTTAGTGGTTTAGTTCGCGTGTGTGATTGATGGTTATCTTCCATTTTTTCACAAGCTAGGTTCATTGAACATTTAATCACTACTCGTTTGTTCAGTACTCTCATACATAATTTTAGGTCATATTGGAAGCGACAACGAAATTCTTAGCTCTACTATATATTCTGAACAAATAGTTCATATAAACAGTGGATACTTGTCTTCTTCGTAAACGTATCGAATAAAAATTGGAGCCATACGGAAGTATATGATGATGAAAACAATAGAGTAATTTCAATAGAGTACGTATGTATTTTTGTTGCAAAATTCTCCCTATTATAGATGTGTTTAGTTTCTTTCAATGTTGTGCGCTATGAGTTGGAGAGCTCTTCATTGCTCTGATAATAGAGGTTGTAATTGGAAGAATCATATTCATATGTAGTGGACATGGCCATGTAGGGAACTTGGCGTACGAGACATTAAATTATAGATAGTTGTATTTGTTCTATTTTAGCTTTCATAATCTAATTAATTGGGTTTTTACTCATTATACAAATCCAGCATTATCTTCTTTTTAAATGACTCATGTAGTATCCGAATTAGTCATTATTAGTAGCAGTACATGTTATTTATTTATACGTCCTTTTCACTAACATTAATTTTATGCTATTTTTACATTACTAAACAAGGAAAGCACACAACCCATCACACTCAACTCATTACTTGCATTTTTCCAAATTTCAGAAAGTGTAAAAAAAAATGTGTAGATACATTGTACGTACTAGCGTTGGAAAGAGAAGTCCTTATTACCGTTTGCAATTAAAGATAACTGTACGCTTGCTAAGTTGGGTTTTACCCAATGCGGATTTAATTTGAATTTTAATTTGAGTGAAATGTAATCTGATATTGAAGACTATTTTTTTTCTAGATCGGGAGACAATCCTGCCTTGGGTAAAACCGCTAAAAACAATCAAATTTTCCTATTTAACACAGTTATATCCAAATTCGAATTTGAAATCTGTAGTTAAGTTTAATAACTCCACGTCATGTGTGCTTGGTAGTAATGAAGAATATATTTTAAGTGGGTATCAAGTGAATGTATATTCCAATTTCACAAGCACTTAATTGAATTTAGATCCAAATTGGGTGGGGGCAATTAAAATAGAACTTTGTTGCTAGCTACTCATTACTCCTTATAGAACAACATTAAAGCATAGAGCAAACAGGGATAGTGTGCTATTCTTTGATAGTGTAACATTTGTTTCCTAGGAGATAAACTTATCTGAAAGACAGGTAAGGCAGTGATGAGGGAATGACCCATAAGGATGTGTATGGAATAAGGCTTTTTGGTGGGGTTTGCTGGTTTGGTGAGGCAATGGGTTAGGTAGTGATTGCCATAAACTCACACCTAATGGTGTGGGATGGGGGAGCACCCCATGCTAAAATGACCCATTTTGGGGTTTGAGGTCCCCCTCTCTGCCCTTAACTTTGTGTCCCAATTTGATGTTCCTTTAACAGCAGCTTTTGTGGGACAAGCAGCCCATACTCTTACTATGGTTTGTGACTTTCTTCATTTTTGTGAATTTAGGGCATGACTACCGACACCTGTGAAATGGGTACATTGTTTTTTTGTCATAGACCAATTGATATATACATAAGAGTTTCAATGCTCGTGCACTGTGGTATATTTCAATCAGTGGTAAAGAGTTTCAATTCAATTTTGTTGCAGTTGAGATCTGGCGAGGGTTGTTCCAAGACTTCAAGTACATTATCATGTTGGCTGAATAATGAGTTGTCCCCTTCCTTCCTTCTATGACATTCAAAATGGTCACTAAATTTGTATGTATCTGCAAAATATATATGCTCGTTTGTTCTCTGCACGAATTGCACGTTCCAGAATCTACCAAAGAATAAAACTGCCACATGAATTAATTTTACTTTACACGTCGTTGTCCTTGGTTTAATAGCATTGCATGCCATTACCCAAGAGCAATTTTTTCTTGTTTTGTCAAGACCATGAGCAGTTATACTCTTCTATAAATCGCAACGTTATAACCCATTTCTAAATAAAGATGAAATAATCTTCACACTGGTTGGTTCGTTTATTAACTTGTGGACTAACATGCTAATATTCAAGGGTGGCTTTTAAGATTAGACATTTTGCATGCCCATTCAAATGTAAA
Organism: Glycine max; assembly: GCF_000004515.6. Lineage (NCBI taxonomy): Eukaryota > Viridiplantae > Streptophyta > Magnoliopsida > Fabales > Fabaceae > Glycine > Glycine max. The sequence goes on from NC_038248.2 coordinate 11,691,292, forward strand.
TTGAGTAGGTTTGACTTTAAATGATGATAATTTATTAACCTGTCAGCCAACATGCTAATCTGCTAAACATACATTTAATTTTTTTTCTAGTTAGACCTATGCTCAATAGTAAGAAGACTCTTTTACCTGTCCTAGACAAATTCTAACCGGTGTACGTGTTTTAAAAATAGAAAGATTTTTTACTGGAATACATGAAATTATATTGTTTATACTTAAAAGAGGTTTAATTCAGTTGGTTAAATAACGTATGTAAATTGTTATAAAATCCTTATTTCCTATTTTTTATTCCTACGGTTAAAAAAAATTGTGCTACCAATATTGTTTTTTTATTTTCCTTTCATTTTCTTGAAAGCTAAAATAACAAGTTAAGAAAAAGAGTAAGAGCACCTTCCTAATGCGCATGCATGCCATTAAAGAAGGCCATCCTGTAGTTCTCTGATTCTCTCTTAGCTGAGGATTTTCACTTTCAAGTTCTGCACCATTTCCAGCATGTGTGTTTCACCGAAAATTCTATAGCAGTCTTAAAAAGTTTTGGTCCATCGGTGGTTCTTGTCGGCCGCTCAAATAAATTAATTAGTTTTAAAAAATAGTTATTTAAAAGTACTTATCAATCTTATAAATATGATTATTTTAAATAACTTATTTTTATTTAAACAAATAATTATCATTGTAAAATAATAACTTGTTTTATAAAAATGATTATTTTAAATAATTTATTTTAATTCATTCGGTTATGTAATTGATTTTAGATATATCTTGTTGTATAACAAATTATATAATTAGTTTACTCATATTTTAAAAATAATAACTACTTATATAAAATTAGTTATAATTATAACTATAATATCCACTTATAATCTATTTATTTATTAATTATGATCATAGATATGTAAATATTCAAACCATCATCACCTTTACCCCTTACCATACAATAAGATCTGTTAATTTATTAATTAAAATGATGTATGGTTGTGATTTCGTTTGGCAATCCGTTGAACAAGTAATTTTGTCTGAAATTGTTAATTTTACACATTGGTCCTGAGGTTAATTAAGCAATGGATAACCTCATTTTGCCGCATGGAGGAGATTATGCACATTGATCCACGTACAATTATTCAATATTTTAAAAAATGTATACATTACATGTTTTTGTTATTTTTCAGTCCAATATGACAGGTTGTAGTTACGTACTAGCTAGTTGGACTGTCCACAAAAATGCAGACGTTTAGTTGGGCTTATCTATCATAGATTGGGCAAAACTGTACTAAATTGGTCCGTCTATCAATTAATAATTTTAAGGGACTTAAAATTTTACTTTTCCCAGAATTTGGAAAAGTCAAAATGTGGGAAAAAGAAAATAATACTCCACCATTAAGACATTATCACAACTGCTGAGTCATGACGATATATGATTTCCATTTTCTTCGCTTTTCCCATATCAAGCACTAATATCTTTTTAACATACAATTAGAGTTCCCTTTGTAAAGCTACCCAACCTACAATTTAATAGAGCCCAATCCGAAATAGAAATGAATTAAAACTAACATTGACTATTGATGACATGCATTACGAAAAAAACAAAGAGTCAAATTCAGCTCAAGAAATTCATAGAATGCTATGCTAAAATCTTTTTGCCGTGAACAAGATCTACATATTTATTCGTTAATTTTAAAGCTAAAACCAACGCTGGGGATCTGCTAGATTAGTGTTAAAATGCCAATTTTTTACTTAGTTGAGAAGAATAAATAAAAATAATAATAAAAATATTATCTTATGTAGGGCAAATTTACCGTACAGGGCTTGTTTTACAAACAATTTACCAAAGGGGATTCGTTTCTAAACAAATAACATGCAGAGTCTCTTTCCGACGTGGGTGCCGCCATTAACACTGGCGGGAAGCTTGAACCGCCAGTGCCAATGGCGGTAAGGCTGGTACCGCTAGTCCCACTTGCGGGACATGTGCTGAGTAGGAGAGAGGGGTGAGGGTGTGCCGCTGATGGCATCTGCGGGACAGGTGAGAGAGGGTGGGTAGGGTGGGTGCCTCCAATGCTGTTTGCGGCACAGGTGAGAGAGGGTGGTGCCGCCAGTACTGCCTGCGGGACACCTTGGTGCCGCCAGTACTGCCTGCGGGACACCTTCAGCATATTGTGAGTTATAACAGCTTATACTATATCATCAGACATCATCTTCTGATTTTTGTCTCTCACAATAGAATATTCATCAAGGTCATGGAAGATTTCAGCCCGCTTATATCCACCTGGTGCGTTTTAATTTGCTAGATTTTTAAAACCCTATCTCATTTGTGTGTTTAAGCCACGCATATAATTTCCGATTTCCGAGTCCTGCATGGGATTTAATTACAAATTATTCCCATGCACATGGCAACTGAACCTAGGGGTTCCAGGCACAAAATTTTTTCTAATTTTTTTTTATCTTTTTTGTTTTAAATTTTTTTAACAACTTTAAACCCCCGTTTTTTAATTAAATTTGGTTACTCTTTTATTTCTTTTTTTATCCACCCAATTTGAAAAAAAAAAAAACAATTAAAAATATTTCCAAATCCCTTTTCCCTCCCCAATTTTCCGTTTTCCCACACTTTTTTTCCCCA